>NW_017306703.1:878995-929808 GCF_000935625.1 Nanorana parkeri
TATATAGATAAAAATATATATATTCATAAAAAACACATACAGCATATATTCTTTTAAACAGAGATATAACGCTATCAATTACAGTTTACCTGTAGCAACCCCAATGCTCATAACATTGTCTGGGGACATGTAACATGACAGCCAGTGAGAACAATTAAACAGAGCTCATCTGTTAGTACATAACTTACCATGCCCTTCATTAAGTGCAATGGAAGCCCCAGTGACATCATCAAAAAGGTCATATGGAGTGATGTAATACTTCAAATTCATGACGTGACCTTCAAAGTGAAAAAGAATATGGTAGCATGTTTATTACAGACAACCCACTTGTGCCATTGGCACTATGAATGTTAACCGCCCTAAAAAAAGATAATTCCTGCTATTACCTCCACTCCTAGGAGTCAGATAGCCTACGGTGCCTTGTAGTATTTTATCCAAAACACTGGCATTGGTGAGCTGCCTGAAAAATAGTCACATGCCCAACAACACCATCAGTTTTTACTTATTATATGTTGTATAAAATTTGATTTCAAGCCCAGACTGGAGAACATAATGCTTACCAATACATTGCAGCCATTTTTGTGAGGTCCATCTCCAATGACTGAAGTGCCAAAAACATTTTCCTGAAAAGAAAATGTCAGTAACTAAGACATGATCACACACAATATGTACACCATCCACCAGTCAGCAGTCACTCACTTGTCCCCAGGCATCTTGTACAGGTTCACCAGACTCTTAAGGTACTGAGAAAAATCCTCAAAATTCTTCTCCCTAGGGAACAATAAGCTTATTGTGAAACACTTGTTTAAATGAGAATTTAAATAATTAGTGATTTTGTATAAACCACAAAATGGACCAATGGGTAGTACAGAGTAACTTTTTGTTTAAAAAATATATATATACAAAATACTAGGGATGCACTGATACCGAGTATTTCGGCAAGTACTTGTACTAGCCCAAATGCTCCGATACTTATCCCCGATATCGGAACTTCTGGTTTGAGGGAGATTTCCTCTGACCGGCAGTGGTGCGAGGGAACATGGAGCCGGCTTTCCCGGGAAACCAGGAAGCTGGGAGGCGGGTAATGACCCGCTTGATGCTGATTGTCAGGGAAGCCGGCTTCCAGCCGCCTGGCTTCTTGATCACCCCGGGAAGCCGGCTTCCCAGCCAATCAGCATGGAGCCGGCTTCCCGGCCAATCAAGGAGCTCGGGGCAGGTAATGACAACGGAATTGGTACTCGGTATCGATGAGTACTGAGATATAAATATGGGTACTCGTACTCGATACCCAAAAAACAGTATTTGTGCATCCCTACAAAATACTATTTGTAACCTACTTGTTAATGGTACAGTGATAAAAAGGCAACCAACCTTAACTGCTGTACAAGCTCTGGACTACTCTGAAAAGTTTAAAGGAAACAAATAGGATTAGATTACATGCTGAATAAATAGCAAAACAAATACATAAATAGATACATAGCAGTACTTGGCATTAAGCCTGCATCCGCACCTAAACAACACCTATTACGCGTGTTTTTTGCATGTTTTTACAAGCAGATTGTGGCATATTCATGTGCATGAGCAAAACATGCTGAACCTGCTCAAAAATAATTGCAATGCATGTTTTTCAAGCGTTTTCTATTGAGTCAAAGGGGAGAAAACGTGCTGAATCTGCCCCAAAGTAGCTCATGTAGTACAGGTATTTCGTGCAATAGGCGTATTTCCACTTGCGACAAAATGCCCAGGTGTGAAGAGGGGCCAAAGAACTGAATGGGATTCCTAGGGTTGAGCGTTTTGTCGCTCGTCAACGCTTTAGGTGTAATGGAGCCTTATAACAGTTGATCCAGTTTCTACTATTATATTGATAATGAACAGGGTCATTAACTAAAGAGAATGTGGAGTTCCCTATGCAATTAATATATTTGTGTTTACTAAAAGTGTAAACATCTGAAATTTCTTGCCCTGCTGTGGTATAGTTGCTGCCTATACTTGTTTCATTCTTCACTTCTTTTTTGCGTTAACGAATGGCTTGGTTCTGAGTTATAGTAAGGAATCTACAGTAGGCGCGTCTGGGATTATACACTACGGTATATGGCTCATAATAATCAGTGGTTACTAGACTACCAGTGCCTCTTGGTATGCTACCCTGTTTGCTGCTAGTTAGACGTACTGTCCGCACAGACTGGGTCTAGGAACTATGCCGTTACATAAGTAGGCATTTGAAACAAAACACCAAAAAAAGCAACTGGGTAAAACAATGCATTACATCTACACCTGGATTAAAAACTGAATTACTGAACACTATATGCATTTCAAGGTTTAATTTTTAATTCTGACTAAGGTAAACCTTTAAAGTGATTTTGCCATTATTTTGAAAAGCTGGAAAGAGGCCATCGCTGAAAAGCAAACAATATTTACCTGTCTTGTCACTGAAGAGATAATCTTGCTGAAAGATCTCCTGGTCCCCTGCTAAACTCTGGTGTTCTTCAACACAGTGACGTTCAGTGGCATAGACAGCAGGACAGCTAAATTGTAACTATTGCTTTGCAGGAATTGCCTGTTTTAGTTTTTCAAAATAGCAACAAAATCTTTTTCAATGTATACTCCAGTCAAATCTGACTGAAAATGAAACCCTGAAATGCATAGTGTTCAGTAGTTCAGTTCTTAATCCAGACATGGATTTCAAACAAAGGCTAGCCCTTACAAAGGCAGGATTCAGAGACAACCAAAAGCAGTCCAACTCAAAGATTCGCCTGAAGGACCTTACACCCAGATAAGGCCTGAACAGACACCTGGCAAAACATAGAAAATGTGAACAGAAAGCCATGTGGCAGCCTTGCCTCTGCAGTAAACCAACAGAAATAATAGGGGTAATAATGGCGCTTAGCAGTATTATTCACTAGGTTGCTCCCGGTGCTCAGCCTAGAAGGCCCACTCACACAGGGAGTCTTCAGAAATTGGCTAACACCAGAGGCTGCGCCATGGTTCTGGACCCAAAATCCAGCTACCCACACAGTACACTCAGTTCTGCAAAGCACCACAATGTGGAGCCCCGTGCCCAGAAGGCACATGTACGCTAGACCCACAATCATTCATTCCATCAGGCTCCAGCCTCCAAAGCAATTGCGGAGGATAAGCTGATCCGGATATCTGTGCAACTAAACTAGCTCAAGCAGCCTGTAGAAAAGTCCTGATTGAAGAAAAAAATGATATTGAATGTTGAAAAAATGGCTAGTGAAAGGGTTAAGACTTTCACATGTCCATCCTCCTAGAACACTAGCAAAAGAAATGAGGCATCCTGGGGGTGGGAGGGGTTATACGGGACTGGCCACTTTTTTTTGTTTGCCAGTGTCCACATCCTCCTGTAGGCGGCATTATAACCCAGCAGTCTATGAATCCTGTGTGCTTTAATGATTGAAAAAGAAAAAGCTATTATTTCACTTTGTGAACATTTTTAGGATTTTAAAAAAGGGCTCAAAATACTATAGGCCTCTTTTGCCAGGGGTTACAGGCTATAAAACATGAATGGGACAGAAAACATAAGAAAAATTATTACACCTAAAAACAGTGGCCATAATAAACATGACTGACTCCAGGAAAGTAGAATGTTATCACCACACTACTTGTGAACACCAGTGTGTGCCTTTTGCTGCATACTGCTCTAGGACTTAAAGTGACATTAAACCCTCAGATTTTTTAACATTAACCAATACTGTAATGTGTGCCTTACTGTAATCCAGGGTAGTTTCCCTTCTCTTTGCTGCTCTTCCTTTTAAATCCTTCTCTCTTCTCATGCTAGGGGAGAACTTCCCTTTGCAGCTGAGTGCCTCTTCCTGTAGTGCTGGCTCAGGTTGTGAACCTTCACACAGACACCATGTATCCATTTCAGAGACAAGGCAGTCTGCTGCAAAACAGAAGTTCTGCCCAGCATGAGAACAGATACAGATTTAAAAGGAAGAGCAGCAAAGAGAAGGGAAACAACCATGGATTACAGTGTAAAGTTCCTACCTCCTAACAGCTGTTCCGGCACTCACGAGCGGCATGTCGGAGCTCGAGTGACGTCACGATCGGTGACGTCATCTGACTCCTCCCCCTTTCCCTATTTAGTGCCACAGAATCATTTGCCTGGCGTTCGAGCTTGGAGTCTGACGCCAGGCAAATAACCCCGCAGCAGACCGCACCATTGAGCCGGACGAGAGCCCCATCTCACTGCCTCCTATTGGGCCGGATAGAGCCCTAGCTTGTACCCGTTCTATTGGGCCGGACAAGAGCCCCATTTGGCCTCTAGTGTTGGGCCGGACAGAGCCCCTCCTCCTAGGCTGTTGCAGCCTCTCCACGGCTCTACCTCCGTCCACACCTCCTGAGAGTGAGATCTCTCATCCAGTTCCAGCAGCTGAGAGAAGACCCGCACTACCCCTTCGTGACCATCGGGTGGCAGCAACAACCCTCAGAGCTTCTCACCGCAAGTATCACTCTCATATTATATTATCTGAACTGCCATCACTCATATCTGCTCTGAACTGTCATTACTCAGTATAATTACTGCTAACTGCCATTCCTCAGTGTATTTACTGTGAACAGTCATAACTATCAGTATACCACTCGCTCCCATTCATGAGTGTATGAACCTATACTAATAAAACAAATTACTTCCTGATTGGTTACGTGAACTACTACCCATATCCATATACCCACACTCCTCTGAAGCTGAGATCCACACATACCGTTATCAACCAACCCCCCAGCGTTACATACAGTAAGGCACACAACAGTATTGTTTTATGTTAAAAAATCTGAGGGTTTAATGTCACTTTAAGGAGAACTTTTCTTAGGCAAAGGATCAAAACAGACTTCTAGACCTCCTTACCCAGGTCTCGGTACCGCAAATCCCGATTGATTCACCTGATTAATTCGGCGAGAGCCTGCATACCGCTATGTTGGAAGAGTCCTGCTCCTCCCTCGGTGAAACTGTGGCTCACTAAAGTGGATGAGATCCGTGTGATGGAGGAACTGACTGCCACTTTGCATCACACGGATGCCAAAGTTGGGAAGATATGGTTCTACTGGCTGGAGTTCCTCTACTCCCCAGAATATGGAACTCCTAGTGGGCCCCTTGTTTCACTGGGGGGGAATAACTCACCTCACCCCCCCCCCTGCTGGTTCTAACATACAATGTGCCCCTCTGACAGTCCCTACTTTGATCCCTACTGTCTCCCAATTGAGTAAGGTCTCTGTGTCCCTAAATGTAATAAACGTGTCGAATCAGACTGCCTATAGTACACAGTTACGCTGAAACTTAATGATAGAAGCTGAATCATTTAACCATTATACACCACCAATAACTCCTACCCTCCGTTCTTGTCTTGTCCTTGTCGGAAGTGCTCCGGCTATCTCACAGTGGCCAATATCTACATAACACTCTCGGGTGACCTGGCTCATGATAGCCAGCTCCCTCAGACTGCGCGTAGCTCGGAAACACCGCACGTCTCGCCTAATAGTTCAGATGAAATATTGCCACTGTGACTGTCCTTTTCCATTAGACATGTCCCCCCCTATAGGCAGCCCCCAGACCATCCCTATATGCTCTTACTATGCTCAGGTTACTTTGTGAATTTATTTGGGGCTGGTTAGGCCCAGTCTAGATCTCACATGTGGAAAAGATATGTGATAGCTGATTTATGTATTATGTGTTTTGTTTGCGATTACCTGTTTTATGAAAACGCTAAAATAAAGAATTAAATAAAAAACAAAAAAAAAACAGACTTCTATTCATGGATAAGAGAAAAAAAAAATTCTAGGATTAGTAATGCTAAGATCAAGAAAGGAATTTTTGTATGACTTCAAATTCAGGAATCCATTCAGTAAGAGAAATCAGATGACCGGTTGACCCAAGCTGAAGAGGATATGGCAATCTTTCAAGAGCATGTAAAGGAAAATTTGGGGGGGAAATAAGAAACAGTAAGGCAGATAACTACCAATAAATAGTGGAAAGGTTCATTTTTTGCATTCTCTTCTGGATTTAGCTCAGAACAGCCACCCAATAAGCATGATGAACAGTTTCTTCAAGACACTTCTGATATGGAAAAGTGGTATCAAGCCTAGGGCAATCCCAGTATGCTTGTTGACGTCTGATGGACTGGTAAGTGGGATGTTCCTGAGGCCAAGTACCACAGAAAATCTTACACATCTTGTTCTTAGGGGAGTGTGTGTGTGTGTTTGTGTGTCACTCAAGATCCTTGCTATATAGGGAAACTTTGATTCGTTGTTTGAATTCAGCACAAAAAAAACCGTATGATTCATGTGCCACAAAGAAAGAAAAAAATGTGTTGACTAGTGTAACAGAAAAGAAAATAGCAGGAAACAGAAATTTGTGTAATTTAATGGCAACCATACTAAACGAAGCATGATCATTTAAAATCTTACACATGATGGATTGACACTCACCATAGGGCTTTCTCCTTGATGCGCAACCTTGACATCACACAGCTGACCTTCTGGATCAAGATGAACTTCTAAGTAGAAGAGGTCTGAACTAATGTAACACTCTGTACCGTTTGGACTTAAGTGTGATGTAAGACTGGAGAGACAACAGCAAGAGAGATTAGTCACTCCATCAACGTCCACTACGTTAAAAAATTGCTAATCAACTTCACATTTCAAAAGATCCAGCAAATATTGTGTATTCTCAGTGTAACTCAGCTTTAAAAAACAGTCATAATTGGGCTCCCGCAAGAATCTAAACATTTACTGTCAAAGAAGAAAGAAAATTTAGCAGTTCCAGTGATGCAATGTGCACTAGCTCGCCGCTAGTGCTGACATCTTCTCCTGACATCTTCTCCTGACCTTTTATGGGTTCGGCATCTGCGGTAATCCATGTGCATCATCCCAACAATTAAAAAGGAGAATTATGAGGTGAGTGATTTTCACTCAGCCTCATAATCTGAGCCGACCTGTGACAATGAAACCATCACAGGTCGGCTCAGTAGATCGGGAAGTGAGCGAACACATACCGTCGCTCGCTCACTTCTCGATCTATCCCTGCAGAGAGCCGTGTCACTGTCACTCACGGCTCCCTGCAGGGATTCCCTCCCCTGTCCGATCCTCCAGCGCTGACTGGCGAAACGGACGGGGAGGGGGCGAGCACAGCTGGCTCTGCCTCTGGATAGGCAGAGGCAGCTGTCAATGCCGCAGCTGGGTGGATACAGACAGTATTGTCGGGATCCGTCCCGGCTGCGGAGTCTCAGTATACCGCGAGCTGTAGCTGAGCTTTGGGTCACGGGAGAACGCTAGTTTGTGTTCTCCCGTTACCCTTAGGAGAACTATGGGGAAAAACCCTGACCCCATAGTTCTCCTTTAAGGGGCTGATGTTAAAGTCATATTAAGGTCAAAAGAATTTGAAGCTATTTCAAATGCTGATGAAATCACTTACAATGAATGCTGATCCTTGATGTGTAAAAGTTTTAGTTTCCTGCAGAATCAGCTGGTCCCCTAAGCACTGGCCCTGATTCCTGACTTCCTGTTTTAGAGTGCTTCTTTCTCAGGCAAAGTGCTATGCAGTCACCCTTGTGTGTGCTAGTGTCTCTATAGACACAGCAAATCAAGCTACTCACCTCCCCCCCCCTTTCTCCAAGCTAGAAGATGAACAGTTGATGGAGTCTGCACTGTCCTTTGGGATATTGTACTGAACACGAAGTTAAGGGAACCAGAGTTGAGGGACCTGAAAGCAGCTGTTTAGAAACATGATCATTATAAGTGTCTGGGCAAAAATGTAAAGCAATGCTTTGCTGGGCAATGTATATTTATTTGATCTTTTGATCTGGATTATTTAAAAAAAGTTAGAGAATGTAATACTACTTTAACATTTGGAGAACGCATGTTGAAGGGGTAGGATGTATGTGGGCCATAAATCTAGAAATGTGGTAGGAATTTTGACCAGTGTTATGCTATTAAAATTATAACTTTACATTGGGGGGAATTTATAAAAACTGGAGCAGACAAAATCTGGAGCATGGCAACCAATCAGCTTCTTTCTTCAGTTTGTTCAGTTAAGATTTGAAAATGAAAGAGAGAAGCTGATTGGTTGTCATGCACAGCTGCTCCAGATTTTGTCTGCTCTAGTTTTGATAAATACCCTTGATTATGTTTATATTACAACAAATACACTTGTTGCTGGTAACCAATACTTTGGCTCACCCATTTTGTCTTGCTATTGACTCCAGGCGATCCGTCATTGCAGAAAGGGAAGACACTAAAAAAGCAAGAATGAGACTTATGGTACAGAAAACATTCTTGGCATCGGCAGGTAACAGAGAACAAACATATTCTTAAAACTGCTCACCTTTCAAAGCTTTCTGTAAGGTTTCCAAACAGCTAACAAGGTGCTGGTGCCCTCCGGTGATCATTCCGGTCCTCTTCTCCTATAAAGTGGATTTAATGAACATAAGCGACTGCACAACCTGTACAAAATAATCTCAGCTTCTTCCCGTCTTAACAATAAATCATCTGTATTTATTAACAGAAGGCCTTTACATACAGAATAATAGGATTTTTAAACTTACTGTAAAATTATTTTATTGGAGTCCATTGAGGGACACAGGAAGACAATCACTTTCCAGTCATACTGCTGCCTAGAGACAGATATGGACACTGGCAAACAAACAAAAAAAAACAGCAGCACTCCAGCCCAGGATAACTCTTAATACTATCAGCATGTCTCAGTTTTGTAGCCAGCAGTACCAAGAGCATGATTATAAACAAAGAGAGGGACTCCAAGAAACCTTTTTATGGTGAGTACAAAAATCCTATTTTCTTTCTAGTCCATTGAATAGAATAAATAGCATCCCTAATTAAAAAAAAAAATACACAAATACAGTGTTACAGACAAAGTTTACTTCACAATAAAGCTGCATGCACTAATTTTTGCAATTGCACTGCACTGTAGTGCACGGAATTGCGGAACAGTGCGTTCCAGAGCGGGAGATCACACTGTGGGTGGGAGGTGTGTTTGGGGTGCTATAAAAATTAATGGCACTGCAACGCAACCCCTGCAGCAGAATTTGTCAGGCCGAAACCAAAAATGACTTTTTTCCACCTTTTATAATTTTTCTTCTAATTGTATTTTAAGCACGTGCCAGTGGCAAGATTCCACAGATGGCAGCTGAATGTGAATAAAGCAGGTAGTGGGCTGGTGCAACAGCCAGCCTGCAATAGCCAATAGCAGGCTGGCTATTGCACCCGCCCACTGTCTGCTGTGGGGATCCAACCAACTAATCGATAATGAGAATAATTGACAACTATTCTCATTATCGATTAGTTGGTTGCAGCCGTAGAGGGAGATTCCTTTGGGTGAACTAGAGAGGGACAAAGGAACAGAACAACAATGTACTAGTTGAGGAGCAATGCAGAAGCTACCTTAGGTAAGAAGGAATCCTGGACCTCAACACCACCTTGTCCCTTTGCAAATCCAAAAAAAAATACTTTGCTGGATAAGGCCACCAGTTAAGACACTCACCTTGCAGGGGTGGTGGCTACTAGGAATGCCACCATGTGGGTTAGAGTAGAGAGATAAATGTCCCCAATGGATTTAAATGGAGGTTTCTAAAGCACAGAGAGAAGCAGATTGAAAGAAGTGCAGGGGAGCTACATGGGAGACTCCCTGTAAAAAGGTTTTCATCAAGGAGTAAGAGGTTAAAGGTCTCTGAAACAAGATAGAGATGGCAGAAACTTGGCCTTTGATGGTGCAGAGAGCAAAACGCTAACGCTGGTTCAGACACAGCTGCAGGAAGAAGGAGACTCGCCCCACAGAAAATATCCAAATGTGGAAGCACTGATGTACGATGCTAATCTTGCAAGAAGTAGACTTTCCAGCTTTTGACATGAAGTGGATCACAAACCTGGTCTTTAACAGATATTCCATTAAAGTCAGAGACCGTGAGGTCCTTGAGAAAGATATGGATACTCTGGCAGAGCCCATGCAGCATCCGCTTGAAGTCTTACCAGTTCGAAGTACCACAACCATATCGACCAATCTGGAGCAATTAGGTTCACTGGAATGCCATCCATCTTGATCCTGCAAAGCAGGTGAGGAAGAAGTTTAAAAGGAAAGAAAGGCAAACATCAGTGTCTACTGATCCAAGAAATTACCAGAGCATCCACTGCTTCCGCTAAACGATCCCTGTACCTGGAGTCAAACCTGAACAGTTTGTTGTTGAACCAGGAGGTCCACATGCACTGTCCCCCATCTGCAACACAGGTCCTAATGCACCTCCAGGATTAGGGACCATTCCCATGGGTCCAGCCGTTGCCAGCTAAGGAAGTCTGCCTGCGATGTAAACAGCGGACAAGGCTGAAAGGTGAAGTTCTGCCCAGGACAGGATGCGGTTTACCTCTCTTGCATCAGCGAAACTTCTGGATGCTTCCTGATGATTGATGTATGGCACGGTTGTGGCACTTTCTGACTGAATGCAGATTGATGACCCTCCAGCAGGATGATCCAATGCTGCAAAGACAACAAATCATCCAAAGTTCTGGGATGCTGATTGGGAGATAAAATTCCTCAAGTTCTCTGCACAGACAAGTTACTCAGGACAGCTCCCCAACCTAACAGGCTGGCATCCTTCATGGATATCTTCCAAAAGATGAGAAGGGTTTCATTGATTCCAGAGCGGGATTCCTGAGTTGGACGACTCCTGGACCAGCTCGAATCTTAGAGTTTGGAGTTTCCCCTAAAGGAGAAAGACTCTGGCTTGAGCTGCGTCCAGGACTAGACCCAGATACTCCAAACGAGGAGTCAGTTCCAGCGATGGTTTCTGAAGGTGCATGATCCATCTGAACCAATGTAACATCTGGGTAGCCAAGAAACATTCCGGTGGAGGATGCACCAATCTTTATAGGCCCAGCCAATAAGTGGTTGGAAGCCCTCTCTAGAGCTCCGTTTTTGCTGACAGGTCCTGTTATTAATCCTGTCTGCCATTATTCCCAAGCTAGAAAATACTGTTTTGGCTTTGATTAAAGTGCTGGCCTAGAGAACCCGTGTCTAAAAAGCAACAAATTTGCATGCCCTTTCAGGGACAATGTCTATTTGGATCAACTCTGTATACCATGTTCCTGCATGAAATAAAAGGGGCGATCCCAAGTCTGGAAACAACTGTGCATGAAAAATAAATCTCAGCATGCAAGATTTAAACAAAAGCTGGGCCTATAGCTACCACCTGGCCTTGGTTTGAGTGAGTCATCTAAGGCACATTCCCTGCAGCAGACAGGAGCTAACCATCATTCTCCTGGATGCCTAGTGAAAGGCTCAACACCTTGCGCAATATCCTACATCTTGGAACCCAGGTTTTTTACTATTTAAGTGTTTTGCTCTTTACGTTAGGTGAGGATGTGCTGACAGACTTTAGTTTAGTTGCCTCTTGTCTATTTTGCACCTGGGGCTTGATGCTACAGTCATGGCTATGGTTTTCAAGAGCCTTATGTTTGACTTTTTATTACCTTAAAGGAGAACTATGAGGTGAGTGCTTTTCACTCACCTCATAGTTCTAGCCGACCTGTGACAATGAGACTGTCACAGGTCGGCTCAGTAGATCGGGAGGTGAGCGAACACATACCGGGTTCATCTAGATAGGCAGAGCCAGCTGTCAGTCACGCAGATAGGCGGATCCCGGCACAATTGTCGGGATCCACTTCAGCTTCTCAGTATACCGCGAACAGCAGCTTGCGGTATACTGCGGCGTCTCAGTATACCACGAGCTGTAGCTCGCGGTATACTGAGCCTAGGGTGATGGGAGGACGCTAGTTTGTGTCCTCCCGTTACCCTAAGCAGAACTATGGGGAAAAGACTTAACCCCATAGTTCTCCTTTAACTCGTTACCATTGTTTTGCTTTGACCTTCATGGAGATTTGAGTATAGACTATTGTTTGTGTTTGTGAAGACTCACTAGAAGGTTTGGTATATAGGCTGGTGGACCCGGCTGTTGAATGTAATTTTCCTGGCAAATTTATCAGTGTCTCACTAACTGTCTTTCCTCATTTGCTCCTATTTGCTTTAGTTTGGAAGTTGATTGATGCTTAAAGGAGAACTATGGGGTCAGTGTTTTTCCCCATAGTTCTCCTTAGGGTAACGGGAGGACACAAACTAGCGTCCTCCCGTTACCCTAAGCTCAGTATACCGCGAGCTACAGCTCGCGGTATGCTGAGACACCGCAGCCAGAGCGGATCCCGACGTAGATGATGCCTATCTAGAGGCAGAGCCAGCTGTACCAGCCCCCTCCCCCGTCCGTTCCGCCAGTCAGCGCTGGCAGATCGGAGAGGGGAATCCAGCCCCTCCCCCTGTCACAGCAGAGAGCCGTGACAGTATCGGGAGGTGAGCGAACCCGTTATGTGTTCGCTCACCTCCCGATCTACTGAGCCGACCTGTGACAGTCTCATTGTCACAGGTCGGCTAGAACTATGAGGTGAGTGGAAATCACTCATCTCATAGTTCTCCTTTAATAATACAAATTTATGCTTGTTTCCATTAGCAAAGTTATGTTCATATTTTATCTTTTATTTAGTAGCTACATGTTTCCTAATGCAGTACTTGGACTTCTCTGTGCCTCTCAGGGCAGGGATTTCTATTTGTGCCCTATGTAGTGACATAGTGTTTCTGTCAAAATTGTGCGCTCTCCTATGCACAGGTTTTTCAACATTTGTCTTCATCTCTTCTCTTCTAATTATTCTGGCTCTTTCCTTTTCCTTTTTTCTGTATGCAATTCTGCCCTAGGGATATTTTTTTTTCCACATTGGTATGAGCAGGTGTGTACTCATATCTGTTGCTATTACTACTATCGAGGCTCCTTGTGTTGTCTTGCAATGTTGCTAAGAATTTTGACGGTTATTGCTCAGGGTTTGAGCTCTCTAACTAAAAGGTAGAACAATGTGTCTCTGGTCTAAACAGATTGCTGTGGCATGTGTCCAGGAGATGCATTTTGTGCAGATCTCTGCACCTACTTATTTTTCTCCTGCCTTTCCCCAGGTTTTTATGGCTTCTGCGCCCACTAAGCATAGGGGGGTATTTTCGCTTTTAGAATGTTATCAGCAAATTTATGACCCTCAGTGTCGATATTTTCTATTACATGGCTCTCTGCAAGGTATGGATGTCACAATCCTCAAGCATTATGCCCCTAATGCGTCACTTTCTTTCCCAGGTTTTAGACCTTCCTCTTGAACATCTGAAGTTCAGTTCTTTTATGTGGGGACTCTGATTAGATAGAGAAAACTAGACTACAGATGTTCCTCACTTACCGACATGTATATAAATCCACCCTGGTGGCCAGAATGTCTTATGATCATCTTCATTCTCACAACATTACGAATGTATGGAGAGAACTGAACCCAGCTCTGCGATCTTACACTTACTTTTCCGGGCCCCACAACATTTTTTCTAGGATAGATCACATTCTTGTTCAGTAGCCGACTCCTTGGTCAGACCATGACCAGAATGTGCTAGAGCATGGCTCTCCTTTTCCTAAAACTCAGCCATCTCCCTGGCTCAGAATTACTTGAAATTATGGTGAAAATTTCTCGATTTGGCACCTTGTCCTTGTAAGTGTTCCGCTGTGAATTACCCTGGCCTGTTTTGTTTTTTTTTAAATAAAAAAAAAAATTGCCGATATTCTCCCTCCCTACTTGGGCCAACTTTATAATAGCCTGAGGGTGACCGATTCTCTCTTCTGAAATGTTGGTGGCGACCATATTGATGATACCTGAAACTAATACAGGCCTACACACTGTGTCCAATTTCAGAACTATCTTGTTGCTTAATGTCGATATTAAAATATTAGCCAAGGTGTTGGTGGCAAGATTGCAATCTTTCCTTGGCCAGGTTATTCAAAGCGAACAAGAAGTCTTTGAGCCCTTTGAGACAGGCGGGGGATGACCAGTATAGGGTGATGCAACTTTTTTGGCACATACTCTCTGCCTCAAATCCTTGCTACTGTCGTTAGATGCATGCAAAGCATTTGATACAATTTCATTGGACAGCCTTTCTTTTGGGTTTCAGAAATGGGGCTTCCATGTTGATTTATTGCATTGGATTAATGCTTTTTAATCATGTCCTAATGCTACAATATAGTGGCTTTTGGTCTCTTAAACTTTCTATCCACAGAGGTATCACATAGGGATGCCCTTTTTCGTCATTAGAAATAACCCTAATATACAGTGAATAGAAACAGCAGGCATTCATCATAAAGCATTGTACTTTGCAAATTATATCCCCTATCACCTTTTGCAACAGCATATTTCCCTTCCCAATCTGTTCTCTCTAGTGTCGGCATTTGAAGACATCTTTGGACTTTATGTAAATGCAGCCAAATCGAAAGCAGGGTATACACAGTTAGATTTTTTTTTGCACAAACATTAGTACGAAAAAACCCGCCGGGAACTTTTGATACTGGCATCAGAATCTTGCCGATTGTCATTAGAAATTTCATTTAATTTTTGTTTTTATTCGATAGAAGAATGAAAAGAGTTTCTGAACGAAAACCACATTCACTGTTCACTCGTGAAATTTGTTCGATCGAGAAAAGATTTCCAACATGCTTCTTCTAATTTTTGTCACTGTGTGTAAGGTACTTACCAGAAAGCTACTCCAGGTTCATGCACGCGCCCTGTAGGGTGCTCCTATCCTTAGGCTTAAGGGCAAATATGCTCTTAATAATGGGCGCGCGCGTATTGGATTCCGTGCACGCAACAGTTTGCTCGCTATGCATGCTATTACGCACGCACGTTCAGTGATGTCTAATCCACTATAAAGTCAGTGAGTCCTGAATCCATTGCTGACTGGTCTCAGCTGTATCCTGATCCTGCTGTTTGGCTTTCCTGTGTTCAGATCCGAGTAGATCCCTGATTCTGATTACTAACTTGGCACTTCTACCCGGCAACTGGTTTCCTTGTGTTCGATCCTGGCTTGTGACCCCGACTACTCTGCGTTTCTCGATTTGGCACCTTGTCCTTGTAAGTGTTCCGCTGTGAATTACCCTGGCCTGTGACCTCGACTACGTTCCTAATTCACCTATGGCATCCACTGGGCTTTCCTGCTTGGACTCTGTGCTGTGTACTGAGATCAACGCACTCAAATTCAGAAGCTGTGCTTACCAACGCAGCTGCACTCATGCGTCCCCACTCCTCCTGTTATCATCTCCAGGGGAGTTGGACTATTGGTGCAAGGGTATCCCCCTGGTCAGCTCAGTCTCCTCTCAGGTAAAAATCAATCGTTGATTTGACCCGATTTAGTTCATTTGAAATTCTAATCGTGTATACCCCACTTAGGGCACTGAATATCTCCCTTGACTCCCACACTTGATCTCAAATGCAGTCCAATTATGAATTCTTGGGAATCTCTATGCTCCCCTATCTTAGAGCATATCTCACTTCAACGTATCATTATTTTCTCTAGTTAGCCTGCCTTCTTCAGAGAACTATCCCGTCTGTTAAAAAATTTGGCGGTCATGGTGATATGACCTGTGAGAATGAATAAAAGGATTTCGTTTTGAAGAAAACCTGGAGTGCTGGTGACCAATTTTCTGTTTTACAATCTCCTTAGAACGCACTTACTTTGTGATCTCCCATGGGACCCCTGGGAAGCTCTATTAAAAAAAAAAAAATTTTGCAATCCCTATTTAAACCTTGGCTTCTTATGTGTTCTTGGCTGCGCTTCAAACTGGAACAACCCGCTCTTAGCTTCTTGGAAGTGAAACAAAGAACTACAGGTACCTTTATTAATGTAAACTTAATTGCTATACTCAATGACTCATATGGAAAGTCCCTCTTGGTTTGGTCACCACTGCTGGACTATTTGAGAGCCCAAAACTTTTGTCATGACCTTCTGTGAGTATAGTTGTCAACATTTGGAGGTTCCTGGGCAGGATCGCACCTTCTTTCTTCTTTTTCCTCTTTCATATAATTTATTTCCCTTTTTTTCTTGCCAACTCTTCTCTCTTCATTTGTAGTTTTTTTTGCCTCATGGGGTATGGATATGTTGCTTAAATGCTTTGTCTATGCACTATGTGTTCTCCCTGTTTTTGTACTTTATGGTACTTTATGTTGCATGATCCCAATTTAAGTGGTATGTGCTACATTTTTTTTTAAAGCTTTCCATAAAAAAACTTTTGTAAAACAAAAACGTGAAGCTTGAGAGGCAAGAGGGAGCAGGACCAATACACACTTCTAATGGAAAAGTCAAGAAATTCCAGCTGCCTGTATCTTTGGATCTGCCAATTGTTTTGATACATTGTTTTCTCTGACGGTAACCTTTGCTGATGCATTCTTTTCATTATTTGCTCAGCTTGCATTGCCCTGATGAGCGACGTTTACTTTCATAGAAATGTTTTCTGAGAGAATCAGGGATGTGGCCATTAGTACCTGGTCAGAATGACCCGACATTTAGGTGAAGCAGAGTATTATGAAAGTTGATACTAAATCTAAAGAAGTCCCATTACCAAAACCACAGACATTTTATCATGATTTTCCAATATGTAATAACAGAGCAGCAGGACTCCAGACAAGCATGCTAGGTCTTCTGTTATCAGGAAACGAATAACTCATTAAAGTTTCCCAAACAATAAGATTTTTAAAGCAGAACTATGGTCAACCCAAAAATAACACATATAATGCAGTCTGACACTAGCATAATATCAACCCTGCTGCAAATGTTTTTGTTAAAAGTGCTGCCTCTAAAGCTAGTCTTTTTCAGATTGAATTTGTGTAACCTTTGTAATCTTTACCTAGCTAAGGTCCTCCAGCCCCCTTGTTATTTTAGAGTGAGAAACCAGTGAGAGCAGCATGGGAACACAGAAGATTGCTGGAAGTGTTGGTTTCCTAGAGGATTTCAGAGAGCAGTTCTAGTGACCAGAATAGTTTTTGGTGACATAGGCACCAGGAAAGGTGAATATTCACTGCATTCCTTTACAGGTAACAGCACCTTTAACACAAAATTTTTTTTGCAACAGGGTTACTTTAAACAGGCCCATCAGCAACTATCACAAACCCATCCAGTTGGTAGTAGTGCTAGGCAGTGGGTGCAAGAGGCAGAGGCTTAATGCGAACTTATGAACCGCAAATACTGGAAATTCCCTGATCATGGGAAATAATTGGAACCCCCAAACCTATTATAAATGGAGTTCAGTGGGTTACCCGCACCTGTCGCCGAAGGGTAGATACACGCTAGTCTGTGCAGTGTAGCATGCATTCAGCCCATCTAAGGGGTATCACAGGTTATTGCTAAATCTAATGTGGCTGAACGCCACCTGTCCTAAGAAGTTGGACACCGAACGCCAGGGTTCGTGTAACTAGTTAGCATGGAGAAGTCTCTTTTCTTATCAGAATTACCCAGACAAATCGCTCCACCAACTAAGAACGACCATGCACCACCACCCACAGAATCCAAAAAGAGCTATCAATCTGTCAATCCTTTCCGTGTCTGGGTCAGGTCAGGTTTTCATGGTTGAGTCAAATTAGGCTTTATGCTCTATCACCACCAAGTTTTAATTATGTTCAGTTTGTAGCTTTGCATCCATACTCCACCTGGAATCCAAAGTCTTTGGTTTTTCAGAAGCTGCTCAGCGGGTCCTGAGAATAATGCAGCTGGATCGCTAGTTGACACAGTTTATGGCCAGAAATATTACAATATCTGATCGTCTTTAAGCATTCAATCTTGATTGATGAAAACATTTTTGGCAAATGCTTGTGCCGGTCCAAGAATTTTAGCTGTGGCAGCAAAATATGAATACCCCCAGCCGTCCCTCTTAATCATGGCTCCAATTCCAAAAACAGAACAGAGTCCATTAATCCTAGCTGAAGTATTCAGGCGGGTGGCCTGGGTTGAACATTCTAAAGTAAACACTTGGCGCCTTTGGGAAAAACAAGGAGGCACCGAGAAGCAGGGGCTGCGACAGACAGTAGCTTGTCTCTTGGTAGACTGCCAACTCAATCCAAATATCCAACTATGGGCACTTTAACAGCACCAACTTTAATATACGCTATTGGACACAGAAATACCACGGATGCTGGACTGCCTCTCAGGTCTGCAGGAGGCAGGCACAGACCTGGTAGGCAGCCCAATGACCAACAACAGATGGCAGCATAGCAATGTCAGCCTAAGCAGACTGACAAGATCTCCAGGCATGAAACTTTGCAACATATTGCAACATATTCATAAAAAAACTATTTGCAAAATAACACTGTATCCAGTAAGGTGTAATGCCAAACCTTCTGAAAAATAGACTTTGTTATACATGACTGACAAGATCTCCAGGCATGAAACATTGCAACATATTCATAAAAAAACTATTTGCAAAATAACACTGTATCCAGTAAGGTGTAATGCCAAACCTTCTGAAAAATAGACTTTGTTATACATACTAGTTTCAAAAGCAATTTTCAAGCCTTTTAAAACTACAGCTTTCATTCAAATAACACCTTGTAATCCTGCCATGAAAGTCCCTGTTCATGCATTCGCGTTTATAGGGTGACAACGCTCTGTCCCTGTCTCCCAATTGTGCTCCTGTTTTGTCACTCTGTCACATTGGCTTCTGATGGAGATGACAAGTGACAGCCTCAACACATATTACACAGACATGGTCCGCTGTCATCCTCAGGAAACCCGTCCTAAGAAATGCCATGGAGCCGTCGCTCGAATGCATGCATGAAGGCAAAAAGAGGCTGCAATAGATCAGCAGCACTCTGCAACAAAGGATGTAAAAAAATAATGTCTTATTAAGAAAGGGCAACTGTTTATGATACACAGAGCTTTATAAAACCAATGTCTTACAGTTAGGCTCCATTCACACATAAGCGGTTTTGCATGGAAACGTGCTGAACATGAAAAACAATGCATTCCAATGTGCATTGTTCACACTAGGGTGGCGTCTGCGTGGCACTAAAACGCGCGTCCGACAAAAAAGTCCTAACAGGATTTTATTGGCGGATTCCATGTGTTTGCGGTTATTACTATATCGGCTCGTATGTGAACATTTGCGCGTTTTCGTGCTGCGCGGAAATTGCAAACGCCATGTGTAAATGGAGCCTTAGGGTTTACATCCACTTCGAGGAAAGGTATGCCTTCAAATCACCTACAGACCACTTACCATAATTTGTCGAACCATCTTTATTGTTTCAGGCCATGGTCGGTTCTGGTTGTACTTGGCATGGAGGCGTTCCAAAAGGGAACTCATCTTTACTGGGATCCTAAAAAAGACATTTATCCTGATTTTACTCATTGGTAAGCATTCTACAAACAGTTATCCTACAAAGACACCAACAAAACTTGGGTTTTACCACAGTGGCCGGTGATTCCGAAACATTAGGCTGGGTTCACACCTAGGCGTATCGAATATATGCGCGTTTCATGTCGCGTGTTTTTAGCCCGATTCACGGTAAAAGAAACACGCAACAGATGCGCGTTTCCGAGGGCTACCTGGCTCTATCCCAATGGATACGCGCTGCAAATACGCCCCAAAGAAGCTCCTGTACTTCTTTGGGCGCAGGGCGTTTTGCAGCGCATTCCTACGTGCTGTAAAACGCCCAGGTGGGAACCATGCCCTTAGGCAATCATTCGTTTTCACATGTTGAGCGTTTTACAGCGCGTAGGAACGTGCTGTAAAACGCCCAGGTGTGAACCAGGCCTTAAAGCAGGACTGAAGTCACAGAAATTGTTAATTATATACTCCAATTTCATAATATTAGATTTACTTCTATAGCAGTTGCACAAGGCGATTACTTATTGCTGTGCAGTCCAATAGGCACCAGAGTTTGACTTGGTAATCTAGCAGAGCTGCATCAGAGTCAGAAAATGTGTATTGACAATAAAAGAAGTTACAGACATTTACAAATGAAAATCAGCCTTTCAACCCTCTATGTGATAGGTACAGCATGCGTCAGGTGTGCCTATATATGAAAACAACGGTTGTGCCACGTCAGGTATTGCCACATACGGTGGAGTAAGAGCAACAATTCTAGGGCCATCATTCACAGTTAAAGGAGAACTATGAGGAAAGTGAAAATCACTCAGCCTCATAGTTCGAGCCGACTTGTGACAATGAAACTGTCACACGTCGGCTCTATCGATCAGGAAGTGAGCGAACACATACCGTCGCTCGCTCACTTCTCGATTATCACCCTGCAGAGAGCCGTGACTGTTAGTCACAGCTCCCTGCAGACATTCCCCGCTCCAAACCTCCAGCGCTGACTGGAGGAACGGACAGGGGAGGGGGCGGGTAACTGACAGCTGGCTCTGCCTATCTAGAGGCAGAGCCAGCTTTCACTTAGGCCCCATTCACACTGAGCGATTTATCGAGCGATTTTTGCAGCGATATCGCTCATATTTCCATGCGATATCGCTCTATGTAGCTTCTCCAATCCATTTCAATGGAGCTGTTCACATCTCGCCTCTCAATATCGCTCAATATCGCTCCTACATGACCCTTTTTTCGAGCGATTTCGAGCGATATTGCTCCTGATTGCATACAGCCCAATAGGAAAAAGTATTGCGATGTCGCTCAATATCGCTCAAAACTGCATGATTTTCATGTCGCTCAGTGTAAATGGGGCCTTACGCAGCTGGGTGGATCTCGACAGTAATGTCGGGATCCATCCCGGCTGTGGCGGTCTCAGTATACTGCGAGCTGTAGCTCGCTATATACTGAGCTTTGGGTCATGGGAGGATGCTAGTATATGTCCTCCCATGACCATTAAGAGAACTATGGGGAAAAGCACTTACCCTATAGTTGTCTTTTAACTCTAAATTGACAACCTGTAAGAGTTGTTAAAGAAGAACTCCAGGGAAAAACAAAAAAATTAACCCTTGCAGTGGGGCCATCATTCTTCTGCCCCTAGAAAAGGCTGTTAGTGTGTGCTATCCATCCTCCTTCACTCTTCATGCACATTCACCCTGTGCAAATCTACCCCGGTATACCACAGTCCACAGCAAATACGGTTTGGTGACTGTATCAATAAAGTATAACGAAAGGCAAAAACCATCTTTTAGATTTGGATAGAGTAGTGAGGGGATAGAAGCCCTTTTAGGTTTGGAGGATTTACTCTCTCTATTTATCCTGATCACCAATATCACCGGGAATAGAAGTGAGGATAAAAGCAACATTATGGGTTGTCACCAGGACACGCAGAGGGGAGATCTTCCAATGGGGACACAACTAGCATATTTCCCTCACATTGGAAAGATATCCTCTCACTTCCTGTTGAGTCTACAGAACAGGAAGTGAAGAGGCCGTCCCCTGCATGGCACCTCCGCAGGCCTGATGAGCTCTTCCAGACTGTCGGCCGCCCGGCCTTTCTCTCCAAATGGGAGAAGCAGCTCATCGGACCCCCTGAATAGGTAACCCTGGAGGAGGACAGGAATTGGGGGGATGGAATAAGAGGGTTAATGATCAGAGAGTAGGTGGGGAATGGGAGAAGTGATCAGAGAGGAGGTGGGGGCTGGAAGAAGGGGGTACTGATCACAGAGAGGAAGTGGGGGATAGGATAAGAGGGGTACTGATCAGAGAGGAAGTGGGGGATGGGAGAAGTGATCAGCGAGGAGGTGGGGGCTGGGAGAAAGGGGTACTGATCAGAGAGGACGTGGGGGATGGGATAGGGGGATACCAATCAGAGGAGTGCTAATGGCCTATGGGGTAGGGGGGCAAAACACTTTCTTTGCTCCGGGTGCTGACCACCCAGGCTACGCCACTGCCTTTAGGGCCTGTTCAAGTGAACAATGCCAGGGCACTCTTGTTCTCTATATGCCCCATTCACACCACACTGTAGGACAAGCTGTGAAACTACAAATCCCATGATGCCTTTGGAAGTCATATCTGTGGCTAGCAATGCCTCATGCGATTTGTAGTTCCACAGCAGCTGAACTGCCCATGATCTAGTATATACATGTAAATATAGAAATCTGTGAATAATCATTTGGGTCTCTAATAATAATAGTCCATTCATCCTGTGTGTGCAAAATAATGTACGTGGAATTGTCAACTCTTCACCCCTCGTGATGCCACAAAAAATCCATCACCAACACACTGTGCATGTCCAAATCAGGAACACAGCTCTTAATGCAAGAGTGGGCAAACTGTGGCCCTCCAGCAGTGGTGAAACTACAAATCCCATGATGCATTAGTCTCTGGGAATCATGGCTATGAGAATCTTGCAGTGCCTCATGGGATATGTCGTTTCATAACAGCTGGAGGGCTGACATTTGCTCACCCCTGGCCTGGGGTGAGCAACCTGCTCCTCCACAGATACATCACAGTGAGTGTTGTCACCATAAGGTGAAAGTAAAGGTGTAAAAGGCAAGCTCAAAGCTAATGCATCCACCTCAGCTAAGGACTGGTGATCTGATCTATAGTTTTCTTTTTGGGCTTGGCTATGCCTTGAGCTTGGCCTGATGAACTACAAATGCCAGCAGTTCCTGACAGACTATCCATGCTGGGAAGTGTAAATCCTCAGCGGATGGTCTCAGACACAAAGGCTGCTGTAACGAGCCGGAAGTCCCTTTCCTAGTACACAAAACCGCCCGCCCCTTCACCACACATGTATCTCCCACACCCCGCTCTCACCCGGGGCTCCGTACCCTCGACACTCCTCCGGTACTAGCCGCCAGGGCCTACACTCCGAGCCCAGAACCCGGAACCCCCGCTGCCACCCCTCCGCCGACTCTCCATACACCTCGCGAGACTTCCTGGAGACAACCGCATTGTCCGCATACAAGCGCGAGACTTCGAGAGCATGACCAGGCACAAGCTGGTGTGATACACTGAACGGCCGGTGGAGGGCGACGATGGATGGTCTGACACAATGATATAATAGATTATACTGCCAGTAGAGGGCGAACGATGCAGGATCAAGTACAACCTAGTGTAATACACCGAACGGGCAGTGGGGGGCGAACGATGGATGGTCTGACACAATGGTGTAACATTTAATACTGCCAGAGGAGGACGAACGATGCCTGATAACGTTGTAGTTGTCTGGTATTTTTTTTCTGAGCCGCCTCTTGCTCTGCATATCGTTCTCGGTGAGATGCGGTTATCAGGAGGCGGCTGATGTCATACTTCATTTAGTAGGCTGGAAATCCTGCATGGCTCAGCACTGTTAATCAATGAAATAAACAATGCCATGGAAGGATGAGAGAAGATCTAAAGGAAAACAAGCGGTCGAAGGATTCGATCTTATTAAAGGAGAAGTATAGGGAGAGTAAAATGTACTGTTCCCAATACCTAGAGTCAGCGTGTGACACTGCAGGTTATCCCATGCCGGCTCTATAGCTGGAGAGCTGAGTGATCACATACCGCTGACCACTCAGTTCACCATATTCTCCCTGCAAAGTGGTGACTGTCAGTCATTCCTCCCCACAGGGATTCTCTTCTCCCCTCTCTGTTCCCTTGTGCCCTTAGTAAAAATGACCACTAAGAGAAGAATGGGGAGGAAAAGAATACCCAATTTCTAAACGATAAGGTTGCAAATAGATACCAAAATATGTCAAGCCTTCAAATTACATGCGCCTGTGAAGCAGGGTAGAACGTTGGTACCAAAAATGTTCACAGATGATGCTGTAAGGTCTCGTTCACACCTAGGCGTATTGCATATGCGCGCCTGTCGCGCAGGTTTTTACCGCGATTCGCAGTAAAAAAGTCGCGTGACCGTCGCGCGTTTCCGAAGGCTACTTGGCTGTATCCCAATGGAAACGCGCAACAAAACGGCCCAAAGTAGTACCTGTACCTTTTCAGGCGTGGGCCGTTTTGTAGCGCGTTAGGGACAGGCGGAAATAAGCCAAGGTGTGAACCAGACCATTGAATACAATGGGATTTATTTTTTTGAGCTTTTTGTAGAGCGTTCGTCGAGCGTAGAACGCGCTACAAAACGTTCAGGTGTGAACGAGGGCTAAGAGGCTTTACAGCTCATCATTTTAGAGCGAACAGTGAATGACGGCCATAGAATTATTGTTTTCACTACATGCCCAACAAGTGTGTCACAAACATCGTTTCCATCAGTGGCGTCACGAGGGGGGTGCGGCCCGCACCTGGGTGACACCGTTGGAGGGGTGACACCAAAATGATTGACAAAAAGAGCAGCGCTCGCTCAGCCTCCTGTGACAGCGAGCCAGGATGGAGAGCGGGTACAAACAGTCAGTGATCGCTGAGTGTTTGTAAATAATTGAGGACAGAGTATGTTTACTGCACACGGTGCCACCCTCATTATCTCAACTATTCACAAGTTGGTAACAAAAAAGGTAAGATTTAAATGTCTATGCTTGGCAACACCCACAGCCATCTGATAAAGTAGTCAGCATGTGAGGGTGTGTGACCAGGCTCGTTATACACATCTGATAAAGTCATCAGGAAAGGTGTGAGGTATCAGGTGTGTCAGTATGGTTCTGATTAGGGATGTCCCGATACCACTTTTTTAAGACCAAGTAAAAGTACTTGCCCTCATGTACTTGCCGATACCAATTACCAATATTTTTTCTTAAAGGAATATGTGACTTTTTTCTAAAACAACACAAACTCATGATTTTAGGGCAGTTTCTCACCAGGGCTAAATACAGATCTCTGTAGACCACAATACATGTCCACAGAGCAGCCCAATACATGACCCCCCCCCACAGCAGCCCAATACATGATCCCCCCCACAGCAGCACAATACATGATCCCCCCACAGCAGCACAATACATCCAAACAGAGCAGAAGGCTGCAATCTCACCTGGGCAGCACGTGGATCTCTGCAGGGCTGTGAGTTGATCGGATGGGTGCTGGTGTCTGGGGCTGTGTACTGTGCTGTGTGTAGGGCTGTCCATGGCTGTGCCTGTGCCAGGAAGGAGGAGCAGGAGGTATAGACCCAGATAGGCATTGCCAGGGACAGCTACTGCTAGGTCCCCAGCAGGCTGCCGAGGACCCGACGAAAATTTAAAGGGCAGGCATCAGCCTTAAGAATCGGGGCATTTTCACGAGTACAAGCACTCGTGAAAATGCCTGGTACCGATACCGATACTACTATCGGTATCAGGACATCCCTAGTTCTGATTCTATGTCTACAGATTGGTATCAGGTGTGTCTGTATGGTTCTGATTCTATGTCTACAGATTGGTATCAGGTGTGTCTGTATGGTTCTGATTCTATGGCTATAAATTGGTATCAGGTGTGTCAGTATGGTTCTGACTCTATGTCTATAGATTGGTATCATGTGTTAGTATGGTTCTGATTCTGTGTGTACAGAATGGTATCAGGTGTGTCAGTATGGTTCTGATTCTGTGTCCACAGATTGGTATCAGGTGTTTTCGGTATGGTTCTGATTCTGTGTCTACAGATTGGTTTCATGTGTGTCAGTATGGTTCTGATTCTATGTCTACAGATTGGTATCAGGTGTGTCAGTATAGTTCTGTTTCTATGGCTACAGATTGGTATCAGGTGTGTCAGTATGGTTCTGATTCTGTGTCTACAGATTGGTATTGGGTACGGATCCACCGATACCAAGTTTTCGGTATCGAGCACGAGTCCCTATATTTATCTTTCGGTATTCGCCGATACAGAGTACAGATACCGGTACTTCCTTTAACATGGAGCCGGCTTCCCTGGGCAATCAGGAAGCTGGTCAGCATGTCATTACCCGCCGCCCGGCTTCTTGATTGCCCGGAAAACCATCTCCATGCTGTTTGGCCGGCTCAATGCTGATTGGCCGTAAGGCCGGCTGCCCAGCCAATCAGCATGGAGCCAGTTTCCCGGCCAATCAGGAAGCCGGGAGGCAGATCATTACCCGCTGTCTAGCTTCCTGATTGGCCGGGAAGTCAACTGCATGCTGTTTGGCCGGCTCCTGATTGGTTGGGAAACCGGCTTCCTGGCTAATCAGCATCGAGCCAGGCAAACTGCATGGAGCCGGCTTCCCGGCCAATCAGGATGCCAGCCCGTGCGTCATTACCCACGGCTGGGTTCCTCATTGGCTGGGAAGCCGGCTCCACGTACCCTTGCGGCACTGCCGGGCAGAGGAAATCTCCCACTGATCGGAAGTTTCGGTATCGGGATAAGTATTGGATACTCAGTATCGGTATCGATACTGCTACTAGTGTCGGTATCGGAGCACCATAGTATCAGGTATGTCAGTATAGTAGCGATCCTGTGACTACAGACTGGATACAGGTGTGTTAGTAGGGTACAGTTTTGTAGCCTAGACTTTCTTGGTGTATAGTAAGTGTACTTGAAGCTAAGTTGTGGTTCTTTTAATAATCTGTTAAACAAGAATTGCAGGAAATATAAAATTGCAAGGGTTATACACAATGACAGCTCTGCTCCCGAATGTCAACAAAGGGGTGGGACAAGTTCTGTGCCGTCACAACTCACTCCGCCCCTTTGTTGACATTCAGGTCAGAGCTGTAATTTTGCAGGAAGAGTCTGTCGGGTTCGGTCATGTAGGAGGGTGTCAGATATTTTTTCTTCCGGCAAGTCGGCAGCCATCGTCCATCACGAATGACGTGTATCTACATCACTGGACGACATGATTGAAGCTTGTATTTTATTGATGGACATTTTTGGGAGGTTTTTTTCTCTGTAATACAACAACTGTGTTGTTGTTTTTTTCAAATAAAGGACTTTTTATGGTGTGGTGTGTTTTATTTACAATTTTACTGTATTTTGTGAATGAGTAGGGATTACAACTACCCTTTACTCATTCATGATGGGATCTGGATGCTCCCTTTATAAAAGGGGGCACCTAGATTCCTATAAGCACCCCTTCCCGCAGACCCCCACAACCTCCAGGCCAGAGTTTTGGGGAAAGGGCCCTTGCCCTAATTGACATGGGAACACGGTGCTTTTCCAGGGGGTCCCATGTTGGGGGCATGTGGCTTGGTAAGGTGCCGCACGCTCGTCCCTCCTCCCTTTCTTGAAAAGCTAGTATAAAGGAAAAGTAATGGTGGAAAAAAACAATCCTAGGTTTAACCAATCAGTTTTGGCATATAAATCTCTCAAATGTATTTCCATTTTTGCAGCCAGATCGGAATAACACCTATTTTATATTTGTTACATGTTCCCCATTTTTCTGTTTTGGTTGTTTCTATGAAAAAAATCCTTTTTATTCATCTCTACCACTGAAGATAATTGTTTATCAAGCTGCTGACTAGGTGACAGGCTGAATACTATAGGTCAGGCTTGGGCTGTCACTGTGTCCCCCTTTGGTGAGCAACGCACCCAAATGTGACAGGTGCCCTATATTAATCCCAGCGGAACCTCAATATCCTTACCTGGGCAAAGCTGTGTTAAGCAGAGTGTCTTCTCCATTGTTTTCTCCTCTTCCCCTACTCTGTAGGTGGTGCATTGTGCTTCCTCATCTCAGGCTCACACTGTGGGGTTCACTTTGGCTGTGTGGAGAATATGCTTACTGCGTTGTCACTGCTTCTATCCTTTTAATTACTGAGGAGAAGTTCTTGCCAATGGACTGTGTGATGGCCACTGTAGGTTTTGAAAGCACTTCTTTTCCTTGCCTTTCTGTGATGGGTCATGTCTGGGGGCCCTTTCTAGGGCATTTTTATCTCTTTGCGAGCCTTTGAGGATTCCCAGGGGGCATGTGGCTTGGTAAGGTGCCGCACGCTCGTCCCTCCTCCCTTTCTTGAAAAGCTAGTATAAAGGAAAAGTAATGGTGGAAAAAAACAATCCTAGGTTTAACCAATCAGTTTTGGCATATAAATCTCTCAAATGTATTTCCATTTTTGCAGCCAGATCGGAATAACACCTATTTTATATTTGTTACATGTTCCCCAAGCTGTGTTAAGCAGAGTGTCTTCTCCATTGTTTTCTCCTCTTCCCCTACTCTGTAGGTGGTGCATTGTGCTTCCTCATCTCAGGCTCACACTGTGGGGTTCACTTTGGCTGTGTGGAGAATATGCTTACTGCGTTGTCACTGCTTCTATCCTTTTAATTACTGAGGAGAAGTTCTTGCCAATGGACTGTGTGATGGCCACTGTAGGTTTTGAAAGCACTTCTTTTCCTTGCCTTTCTGTGATGGGTCATGTCTGGGGGCCCTTTCTAGGGCATTTTTATCTCTTTGCGAGCCTTTGAGGATTCCCTGAACCATGGCCTTGGTGGTGTCCGCAGTCGCAATACACCTCTGTGTGCTGCCAGTGCCATTTTAGTTTTTGGCACTATGCTCTTTTTTGCTGCTGAGTATACCCTATCGGGGGTTTCATCTGCTCTGCTAAGGTGTTCAGTGTTTTTTTTTGTTTACACTATTGTGGGCAACATATCTGACATGGGTGGAGAGAATCTCCATTGGCTTGAAGCTCCTGGGGCAAGTCTCTGCGACCCCTTCAGCAGACTATGGTGTTGATTTAGAGGGATCCCTTTTTTATCGACTGCAAAAAAAACTGCAAAGCCTTGTATTTGGCCTGCAAATCCCTTCATTCCCTTTCCCTCTGCTGCCTCTAAAGACAATGATTGTCAGGCCTTTGTTGTGGCTTTGCCGTAATACACAAAAGCAAGCACTACCTTCTGTGCGTGAGGACACATATTTCTATTCTAATTTCCTTTAGGAAAATGAGCTGGTAACTAGAACATGACAAAACACTTTTGGAAGCGCTTATGGGTACAATGCCTACTCTTACACTACTCTGAAAATGAAAGAGAACAATACACAAGAAAGAGAACTTCTGAGATGCAGGTTGTACAAAGCTAGTAAAGGCAAGGAGCAACAACAAAACAACTCCAGATAATAAACCTGTCTAGCCTTGATTTAGGATGTGCAAAAAAAAAGCTGATTTCCAAAAACTCATGGATAAATCGCATACTGCTGCACAACCGGTCAACTTAAAGTGTGTTTCCACTTTTTCAGCATTTCGCATTTGAGTTGAGAACCCCCTCTATATGTTTGTTAGGTGTTCCCATTCACACAGTATACCTAAAAATAATTAAAATACATGTATATTTCTTATCTTTCTAGCTGTTTGTTTGGCACAAGATTATTTATCTGACTATACAGGCAGAGGTCTTTCAACCTTTGAAATCTGTCAACACAGAACAGACAGGGTTAATTATGGTAAACAAAACTCCCCCCAGCCTCCTCAAACAGTGAGAACTAAAGGTCCCCACACACCTTACGATAATCGTACGGTACGAAATCCCGCGATCGTACGATTATCGTAAGGTGCGTGGAAGCCGTGCGACCTCTACTACTGTAAGGTCGCACGACTTTAAACTTACGAACATGTTCGAAAACCCGCCGAGCATCGTACGATGTTCGGCGGGTGTGTAGCATGTTCGTACGACAAAAGCCGGACGGGCCGGTGTGCGCAAACGCACACTGCCCGTTCGGCATTGCGGTCGTCGGAAGCCCGCCCCTCAGGGGGCGTGGCTTGCGATCATCGCAAGTACGATCTGCCTATGCAAGATAGGCAGATCGTACGTTTTTATAAGTACCTTACAACCATCGCAAGACAAAAGTCTTGCGATGGTTGTAAGGTGTGTGCCCAGCCTAAGCAGGATTTCTCAGTCCTCAGGTTTTCATGGAAGAGCAATTAAACAAATGTGCAATTTGTATTTATTTTTAAGGTTATGTCATGTGAATGGGAATATGTAACAAATATAACATTGCTTTAGTCCCAACTTGGCTGCAAAAGTGGAATTACACTAAGTTTGAAGGGCATATAAGAACCAGTGGCATCCTCTCCACGGAGGAGCCCACTCTTTGGGAATGATCACACAGCATGAATTTACATTTTTGAAAACAGAACCTTTGCTATAGTTTACACCTTCTACATTCCTCAGTCTGAAGGTTTACAAAAATTTGAACAAACCTTCAGGTTGACCAGTAGTCTTTGCCATTGAGAGCCTTAAAGAAAGAATGTTTTTTTATGAATAATGTTTGCATGAGCTACATTTCTGGACTTGAATCTTTCTAAAACAGAAAGGGGAATATTGAGACCTAATTATATAGAAAATATACTGCTGTCAGTGGATATTTACATTATATCAGTGTCCACACACCGTCACATCACCATTACCAATACTCCGATTGGCCAAATGAGGACGCATTTAACAAATGTGCACGATATGATGAAACTACTCAATGCCAGAGGCTATCCACAAAAACAATTGTATAGGAACCGTGTGAAAGCAGAAAATGCAGCCTGTAATTTGTTACTGATTGCATAAAAAGGGAAGTAGTATTGATTAAGGTATGTTAACCATCTCTTGACTGGCAATTGCAGTTAAATGGCCAGTCAGGGAACTTGCTATTCTAACAGGGCATTTATAAATATCCTTGTTTATACTGCAGGTGCACTCACTAGGAACACTTTTAATGCCTGTGATCACGCTGTAGCCCTATCACCCAGTGGCGGACCTAATAAACACAGGGCCCTGGTGCAAGATTTTATTTTGGGCCCCCCTCCCGAGAGGGAGGGGGGAGCGGATCACACTGGCCCCCCAACCCCCTCCCGGCGGTCTCTAATGTCGCAGTAACGCCCTGGACTCAGGACTTAGTAACGCACTGGACTCAGGACTTACCTGAGACCCCACACAGCCCACCTGAGAGTGACCCTGCAGAGCACACCATAGATCCTGCACAGCCCATCTGATACTCTCTATGGTGGGCTCTGCAGGGTCTCAGATGGCTGGGGGGCCCTTTCCCTGTACCTCCTCCCAACTCCTCTTACCTGCTGCATCTGGGGCCCAGCCTCCTCCAACCCTCCCCGTAACCTCTGCCATGTCGCCCCTGGTACAGCTGACACCCATGTAAGGGGCCCCCTAGACCCCTCACATGGGTACCGGCCGTACCCCCCTGATGGCAGTGTTCTTTCAAAGATTGTGACTACGTTAGAATGTGTGACCGGTCACATGGTCACACATTTTAACTTAATCCCGCCCAGTTTTTCAGCGGTGGAATGTGTGACCGCCAATACAGTATGTGAAGCATTTCAACGTTATGTCAGCTGTTCCAGGGCAGATCGGTTCTCCTGCACATACAATTTGCGATGCCGATCTGCCCTGGAACAGCTGACATAACGTTGAAATGCTTCACATACTGTATTGGCGGTCACACATTCCACCGCTGAAAAACTGGGCGGGATTACGTTAAAATGTGTGACCACATTACCGGTCACACATTCCAACCTAGTCAGAAACTTTGATAGAACAGCGGCCCTGTCTGGAATCATTTAATCAGAGAAATAGATTATAATAGGCAACATACACTGTAATGTTCCCTATGATAATCCATTTCTCTAATTAAACGAAATAACAGCACACAGTGTTTAACAACACAATGAAACAAAATAACACCCCCCTATTACTAGGGACGTGGCCGGCAGTCGGAGCGGTGAGTCACAGGTCCCCGCCCCCTTGCTGAGAAGCCAGTCGGCAGTGCGGGACCCTGAACTGCCCCATATTCCACCAAGGGGGGTGCCCAGGACCAGACCTCACTGGACACCCTCACAACATCAGGCCCCGGGGGAGCTGCACCGGCAGTAATTCCGCCCCTGTTGTCACCAGTACAAACAGAGGGCTACATTCCCCAAAATGGGGACACAGACAGCATAACAAACTTCAAGGAGGGTCTAACCCTTCCCCACTCAAAAACTGAATAGGTTTTCCCTAGAGATACATTTTAAAATGTCTATGGTCTATAGAAGGGGTAGGCAACCTTGGCATTCCAGCTATGGTGAAATTACAAATCCCATACAGACATGACTCCCAGCCATGACGCCTTTTGTAGTTTCACCACAGCTGGAGTGCCAAGGTTGCTTACCCCTAGTCTATAGTCTGCTGTGGTCACTAGGGATGAACCAATACCAGTATCGGTATCAGTGCCAATACTGGGCATTTTCACAAATACTCATTAAAATGCCCTTGAAGCCGATACCAGCCCTTTAAATTATGTATTGGATTTGGCTGCTGTAAGGTCCCACACTTGCTGGGGACCTCACCGTAGCCTGCTGGGGATCTCACAGCGACTGTTTACAGCACTGATCTGGCTGCACATCTCCTTCTCCTTCCTGCAACCTCCACAGCCATGGGGAGACCCGCACACAGCCCTGGGGAGTCCTGCACACAGCCCTGGGGAGTCCTGCACACAGCCCTGGTGAGACCGCACGGCCCTGGAGAGATCCGCACGCAGCCCTGGTGAGACCACATAGCTCTGGTGAGACAGGCACGCAGCACTGGGGAGAACCACACGATGCCCTGGTGAGACCACACAAAGCCCTGGGGAGACCCACACGCAGTCCTGGTGAGACCCGCATGCAGCCCTGCTGAGGCCCGTATGCAGCCCAGGTAAGACCCAATACAGCCCTGGTGGGACTCGCACACAGCCCTGGTCAAACCCCGCACAGCCACGGTGAGCAACACAGAGTATGTAGCTTCATATTATTCTGCGATTCTGTATAGTGTGTTGCTGGGCAGTGGCAGAACTACCAGGGGTACAGCATTTGCAGCTGCGACTAGGCCCCTCGGAGCTCCACCACTGTTCTAAAATCATTAGTCTGTATTGTTTTAGAAAAACTGTTACATGACACTAAAAAAAAGTATCGGTAATTGGTAGGGCTGTCCCGATACCACTTTTTCAATACCAAGTACAAATACTTTCCCTCAGGTACTTGCCGATACCAATTACCGATGTTTTTTCTTAAAGGGGCATGTGACATCTTTTATAAAACAATGCAGACTTATGATTTTAGGGCAGTTTCTCACCATGCTGTGTACAGATCTCACCAGAGCTGAATACAGATCTCGCCAGAGCTGAATACAGATCTCGCCAGATCTGTGTCCAGATCTCACCAGAGCTGAATACAGATCTAGCCAGAGCAAAGTACAGATCTCACCAGAGCTGAATATAGATCTCACCAGAGCTGAATACAGATGCGTCACCAGGCTGCGTCCAGATGCGTCACCAGGCTGCGTCCAGATGTCACCAGGCTGCATGCAGATGTGTCACCAGGCTGCATTCAGATGCGTCACCAGGCTGAGTCCAGATGCTTTACAAAGCTGTGTCCAGATGCGTCACCAGGCTGTGTACAGATGTCAGCAGGCTGCGTCCAGATGTCACCAGGGCTGCCAATGAGTCTCTCCAGGGCTGCAAACAGATGTCACCAGGGCTGCCTATTGGATCTCTTCAGCGCTGCATACATGTGAGCAGGGCTGCCTATGGGTCTCTTCAGCGCTGCATAGATGTCAGCAGGGCTGCCGATGGGTCTCTTTAGCGCTGCATACAAGTCAGTAGGTCTGCCGATGGGTCTCTCCACGGCTCTGTGGACAGGTGCTGGGCTGGAGCGTAGTGAGCCGTATGTGCACACTCCGCTGCTGTATTTGCAGTGTGGGGCTACCTCGAGCTCTGCCTGAGCCGGGGAGGTGGAGATGTGGGACCTGACAGGCAGTGTCAAATGCAGCTACTGCCAGGTCCCCGGAAGGTCGCTTCAGGACCTCGGCAGCCGACCCGATTAAAAAATGTAAAGGGCCAGTATCGGCCTTTAGTATCGGGGCATTTTCAGGAGTGCAATTACTCCTGAAAATGCCCTGTATAGGTCCCCATACCGATACTAGTATCGGTATCGGGACATCCCTAGTAATAATATCGGTGACTACTTGAGGAAAAGTATCGGTACTCGTACTCTGCCTAGAAAAAATGGGTCACATATGCTGAAACTCCAATCCTATGTTGCTGACTACTGTTACATTATGCTGATTCCACATTTTTCAAAGGGATTAAAATAACAAAGCAATTCACAAGCCCTGATAAAGGAGGGAGCCCAAAGGGCATTAGCTGTTTTTACTCTGTTGACCTTTTATTAATTAAAAAAAAACCTACTTAGACTCTGTTACTGGTGGCAACCCCTTCCTTTCTTGATTGTTACTGCTCAAGACTCCCACCTTCCATTTGGGGGTCCAGTTTTCTGTGGAAGCAGCCTTATCTGTATTGTGAACATCTCAAATGAAAGAATCATCGCCAATGTGGGATATTATGGGGAAATACCTTTTAGCTCCTCTCTTTCTACATACTGGCTGTCTTGATATGAGAGAATTATCTGGCGATTTATGTTGATCATGATTGAGATGGAAACGTAATAATATTTGAAAAATTTTATTTCTTTTTGGGTTTAGTTTACCCATATATCATATAATTCTGGATAGAACCTAGTAAATAAAATGCAGACCCGTGTTGTAGAGCCTGCTGCAGAGAACACTCCGGGATAGGGGAAGAGCCTATCCTGTTAAACAGGAGTGCTTATTTTAATCTGGTGCTGTCAGATTGTATTCAGTCTGATACTGATTCAAGAGCCTATGCCTATTTGGTTTCTCCTAAGCAATCTGTTAACATTTGCATCTGCCTGCAGCTGAATGTATCCTTGCCACAGAACAGAACAATCAATAACAGAGTGTCATATCTATGTCTCCCTGGCCAATTACTAGGAGGTTCAAGGCCAGTGGTGCATGCTGGGAGAAGACATATATTTTCGTGGCGGACCATGTGAGGTACACTTTGGACTAACTGATTTGGCTAGGCCTGCAGCTTAGGAGGCCAAGCCATGTGCTCGGACTGAGGTCTGAGCCTGGGGGCCCAGTGACTGATACTGAGGATAAAGAGTAACTTCACAAGGTATGGCAAGCCTGAGAAGTGATCCTCTGCTTTAACTTTAGAGTCTGTTCCTGAATGGACTAGTAACTTCTGATCCCAGTACTGCATAGCCAGGAGCTCAAAACACAGATTGCCACAATTGGCTTAATGGAGAACTATGAGATGAGTGATTTTCACTCAACCTCATAGTTCGAGCCGACGTGTGACAATGAAACTGTTACACGTTGGCTCAATAGACCGGGAAGTGAACGAACACATACTGTCGCTCGCTCACATCTTGATCATGTCCCTGCAGAGAGCCGTGACTGTCACTCACGGCTCCCTGCAGGGATTTCCCCGCTCCGATCCTCTAGCGCTGACTGGAGGAACGGATGGGGTAGGGGAGGGCACAGCTGGCTCTGCCTCTAGATAGGCAGAGTCAGCTGTCACTCACCCAGCTGGGTGGATCTCGACAGTATTGTCGGGATCCATCCGGCTGTGGCGGTCTCAGTATATCGGGAGCTGTAGCTCCCGATATACTGAGCTTTGGGTCACGGGAGTATGCTAGTTTATGTCCTCCCGTGACCCTTAGGAGAACTATGGGGGAAAACACTTACCCCACAGTTCTCCTTTAAAGGTCCTATATCTGTGATGGCAGCAAGTACTTTGTTTTCATTGGAGTCTACATTATCCTGGATGTCCTGTGCCCTAACCCTCTCTCCCAGAGTTTTATAATAAAAGTTCTTCAGCATTGCATCTTCAGTCTGGGCTTCAGTTTATTGGTCACTACAGTAGGGCAGTAAGTGCTATTGGGGCAGCCATGCTGTTAGAATCCCTAGACAGGCTAGGAGGACCCATTTATTCCAGCGGATCCTGCAGAGGTTAGCGCCACACATGGGGGTTTCTTGTCCAGGATACCTTCAAGCAAACACTATGGATCCAAAAACAGCAGCAGAGTGGTGTAAGGAACAGAATGGCCTTTTAGGACTAAGTGTAGTGATAAACATTCCTGATGACAATTGAACAGAGGAACAGATTCGTCAAGCAGTAACAACACTAGCACCTGATCGGAAAGTGTTTGTAATAGACACGAAAATAGGTTGCGAAGTCTCCCACACCTACTGTATACTCTACTAGAATGGAAGAAGGAAATCCCAACCTGCTGTAACGGCCGCCGCCGTCACCTGCGGGCAGGGGAGGAGGAAGCGGCAGCCAGCCGCTCCTTCGCTGGGCCGATTGCGTTCCACGGTGGAGCGCACACTCCTCACTTCCGGGTTTCGGGACCGCGTGCGTTCCACCGTGGAACGCGGAAGTGCGCCGAGAGCGTGCTCGGCTCCTCCTAGTAAACGGAGGACTATTTAAACGGCCAGGTGAGACAGCATGGCGTTCCTGAATTGAGCAGAAACGCCTGCTGTCTCCTGGGACCCTCCACTTGCCTCCAAAACGTGCCCTCCAACATTGACTGGATCCGGACCCCTCCGAGGAACCCCTGCTTCTCCCATTCAGCCAGCTTTTTCAAAACCGCAAGTACTGAGTGCTGTTGCACCCTCTTGTCTTTCTGGACTGTTTAAGTATCGCCTGCATAGGCTTAAGCTGCTAAGGGGGATTTTTACTTGCTTTAGATGCACATATCTGTGGACTCCTGCGGTCATACTGCCTGATTATCATTTACCACCTCTCCTCAACCCTAGTTTGCGTAGTAGAACCTTTTCCGTTACCTTATTATTTATACTGAGGCTGTGATGCGAGGAACCCTAACTCTCTGTTAAAACTGAGAGAGTGAAACCAGGGTTCCATACCTGAGAAGCCTCCGCAGCTGCGATCCACACTACTGCAGTCCATTCAGGCGTTACACCTGCTTCCAGGGAGATAGCATCCAGCTAACACCTCAGCGAGTTGTTTAGAAAGACCAAGCCAAACAATGTCAGACACAGGGGACGTAGCTACAACTCCTGTGCCAACCCCAAGCTACCCCTCAGCCTCCTTCTTCATGGATATAGGGAAACTGGTAGAGAGCTTTGTGAAAAAAACCCTCACTGCCTATGAACTATGGTTACAGGAACCTGAGAATCTTTTCTGGGGAGCAGCCTGTACCCCCTGGAGAAGAAGAGTGGATGGAACAGGCTAAGCTAAGGCTAAGAATGGGATGTTCCAAAGGCTCAAAAAAACAGCGAATTACTGATAATCTGAAAGGTGTTGCAGCAGAAGCCTTCTGAAATTCAGTCAGACGTCTTGAACAACTTATGACTATCTTTGGATGTTGCAACAGGAATTTGGACGCTCAGAGAAGGCCACAGATTTAATCTACCAATTGGAACACTTGTTCACTCCCTTATCGCCAACCGAATTGGTGGGGGGGAGAAGAAAAAGAGATACCAGATGAACAATTCTACCCCAAAGATGCCCCCATCTCGTCTGAGTGGAAGAAACTAATGGAGTCTCAGCTCCTCAAGTGGCGAGGAAGAAATGTCAATTCTGCTTACCCTCCGTCACATATTTGGGACATGTTGTTTCGGCAAAAGGTGTATTAATGGATCCCAAGTAACTAGAAGCCATAGCCACGTGGCCGAGACCTCGCACTGTAATGGAGCTTTGACTCTTTTTTGGGGTTCTGCTGTTACTATCAGAGGTTCGTAGAAAGGGTTTTCCAAGATTACTTGACCCTTAAAAAAACGTCTAAGAGTAGAAAGAAGAGAAGACGAACCAATGACTCCTGAGTCAAGTCCCACAGTCCAGGGACCCAGGAAGTCTAATGAATCGATTCAAGAAGAATGGACTGAGCAATGTGAGAAGGCCTTCTTACAACTGAAAAGAAGCCTAACCCAAGCTCCTGTGCTAGCATATGCTGATCCTAGTAAACCATACGAGCTACACGTTGATGCTAGTAGTGTAGTAGAGAAGGTTTGGGAGGAGTGTTATACCAGGAACATGATGCATCATTATGGCCTGTGGCGTATCCCTAAGAATGAGATGATGCGTGGACCTATATGGGTTGGACTTGATGGACGTATGTCTTTATTCAACCCCAAATACTATGTAACTATGTAACTATGTATTTCATCCGAAGCCTTAACCCTTCCCAGAGGAATTAATCTACCCAGAAACTGGAATTTATGACCTTGAAGTGGGTGCTCGTGGATAAGTTAAAAGACTACTTATATGGGGGGCAGCTACAGTATATTGTTATAAAAACTCTAGACAGGCTAGGAAGACCCGATTTATTTCAGCATCTCCTTTGGGGGTGAAGCAAAACAAACGACAAACGCACTCAACAATTTGTTACCAGTTATACAGTAAGGTGCACACGAAATGCTTTGGGGGTGAGCACTACACTTCAGAGTTTCGAGGCAAACATAGTGGAAAGCATATTTGTAAAGCACACAGCAGTGCTTAATAAATGGATAAAGGATTTAATAAAGTTTAGCATTGGCTGTAATGATGCTTATTTATGGGTCCTAAAAAAGTTATTTGATATGTTTTTATTTGTATTGTGGTATTTCTGCCTTTTTAGGGGGTTTGTGTAAACAATTCAAGAGTACCATGTCTCATATGGTTGAAATAAGTATTACCACGCTCACTGTCTGGTTCTGCTGCAGGCTGATGTGTAGCTTCCAGAGCCAGAGCACTGTGTTTAGGAAGGATTGCCCAGTGCCTGATCTGTTACTCATCAGTTCCATTTCAGCACTCGGTGGCATGGTTCTCTTTGAAATGGGCCTCAGCTTACTGCATTACAGATTTCCCTGTTGCAGCTCTGCAGTTTATCCCCAAAAGCAACTAGCCACAGCTTGGGCTTTAATAAGGTCTTGGAGACTCAAGCATCCCATGTGTGAGGTGAGTGGCAGGATGCCTCAGGATGGGTGTGCCTGGAGAGAATATGGCAGAAAGTATGTCCTGGCATTGCTGTCTAACTATAACTTCTGCACCCAAGTTATAAAGTTTGCAGATTATACTGTAACTCAACATGTTACTGAAGCCTTACTAGAAACACTGTTTACTCTGAAGTATTATAAAACACTACCTAAACTGCATACCTATTCACACTTAAAACCCCATACCTATTGACACTCACAATTTTACATTTTACAATTTTTCACACTTTACAATTTTACACTTAACAATTCCAAATCAGCTATTTAAGGAAAGCGCACACTTTGCTAGTGTTTTAAAATGTAATGCATGCAAACACATTAGGAAGATTATAAATGGATCCTAATATAATGTTTGAAATTTTTTTTTCTCCCAGCATTATTTGGGATACTGTGGACCTCCGCCTAAAAAAGGCTGGACACAAGCACAGTGCTGCCTTTTGGGTATTCCCACATACATACATAAGCCCAGGTCGCTAACTTCTTTGGAGAAATGTCTCTGAAGGCTCTCATTCATCCAGGTCATAGTATATCTGTAAAAAATAAGTCAAGGCAACTGGACTTGCTGTATTTTTCTTGAAGACATTTCACTGGTCATCCAACCAACTTTCTCAATTCAGAATGACTTGTACAAAGTAATTCTGAATTGTGAAAGCTGGTTGGATGACCAGTGAAATGTCTTCAAGAAAAATACAGCAAGTCCAGTTGCCTTGACTTATTTTTTACATATATTCTTTGGCGAAAGATTCTCACAACAGATGTGAGCCACTGAGCAGTCCTCAGTTCTTTGTCAATGCAAGGCTGATGGATGCAGGAGGAGTACAAATTGTTCATTAACATCCTAATGATTCAAGCAATCCACTATTTCTTTATGGGACATCACATCTCAGAGACTACCCAGAAAGCATACAGTCGAACATTACCACTTCCACACGGTGGCAAACACAAACCATAGAGGCGGCACAATTATCCATGCTGCAGGACAAGTGCTAGAGCACATCCTCTGATGACAACTTGTATTAGCACTCTTGGTGGTTCACATCCCCAGGGTACAGGACACACAAGCTGGTAGGAGTAATCACAGAGCATGGCGGAGAACAGGTATTCAACCCACCTGGAAGTGTAAGATTCCTGCAGTTACCTGAGATCAGAAAATTTGAGGAATTTAAAAACATGGAGGACCGAAAAGGTAAGACTACAGCATCTTCTTTTACAGGCTGAGCCTTCCTTTTGACTATAAAACATCCGGCTGCACTCCATGTGTCGTTGGAAACTTCTTTTGTTAAAATCACATAGTTACACAAAGTCCCAGCTCAGATATGCCCCTCAAATTCTTTTCACCCAATCCTGGGCTTAATCGTAGAGTTAGGGGTGGACCTGGGTAGGCAGCACATATATATAATATACACTGAGTGGCCAGATGATTATGACCACCTGACTTTTGTAGGCAAATTAGCTATAATTTCGCGCTGAAGTTGCTAGAGGGCCAGACCATTATAAATAGGGAAGCAGGTTGTTTACCACGACAGTAGAAGTGATTTTCTTCTGAAGATATGGGTAAACAACGCGATTTAACAGCCTTTGAACTTGGGATGATTGTTGGCACTCGGAGCTGCTGCTCTGGTGGGCGGCGCTCCGAGTGGGGTCCTCTGGGCAGTCGCCGGCCACCTAAATTAGGACCCTACCTGGAGCGCCGCCCACTGGAGCAGCAGTGACGCGACGCTCGGCGAGGTAAGAAAAAAAACCAAAACCATAGCGCAAGCTTCGGCGCTTTGTATCGGGGCATTTTGACAAGTACTTGTCAAAATGCCCTGTATCGGTCCCGATACCGATACTATACTGGTATCGGGACATCCCTAGTATTTTGGGCTATAGTTCCCACCAGAGCATTCAGTTCCAGAGCATGTGGAAAAACTGCAGCATGCCCTATTTTTTACTGCATACTGCATATATATATACTTTTTTTTAAACGGCCCGGAACGCATCAAAAAAGCAGCAAAACACACTGCACTGCATGTGCAGAAACTCATGCAGATCAGGTCTGCATTTGGTGTGAACAAGCCCTCAGGGGATTTAACTCTTACCTGCTCTACCCAAAAAGAAAAAGCTGTGGATAAAGCTTTTTGGAAAAAGCTATGCATACAGTTCAATATTTCCACTAAACCGTTGACCCTTTAGGTCTGCTACTGCTTTTTTTTTTATCATACATTACCATGGTCAAATATATTTTCTGATGACAGAGCTGTGTTGTGTGCTGTGAACATGCACTTGGCAGTTTAAAGTAGATCTGAAGGCAAAACTTTTTTTCTAGTTTTGGATAGTTATGGAGCATTGTGACCCCCTCTGTTTTTTTTTGCCATCTGTGTTCCATTGGGGAGATTTCCTCCACTTCCTGTCCGGTATCCACCACAGTGAGAGGAAGTTCTTGGTGGTCACGAGAACTAGTGTCCCCATTGCAAGATTTTTAATCTAGTCATGTTCTGGTGAGAATTTAAGATTTGGGATTTTCTTTCAGTGATAACAGTCACCAGGACAACAGAGGACACATTTCCTATCAGGGACAAAGACATCAATAAGGGCCGGTTCACACCACAAAGTCTGCGTTCCAGAGCGTTCTGCCTCTGAAACGAAAGCCGGTCGGCTCCCTGCGTTTCGGGGCGGGAGGTGCATTGAAGTAAATGGCACCGCAGCCACGCCCGCAGTGCAATCACCTGCAACGCAGGCTCATTGGTGCCTGCGTTTCGGTCCAGTGCGGTCTGCAAAAGTGCTGCAAGCACTATTTTTGCAGATCACACTGGGCTGGAACTAATGTGCCTGCGCTCCAGATTCGGGCGATCGCACTGCCGGGAGCTGGCCAACTTGTATCCAGTGGCAGAATGCTCTGGAACACAGACTTTGGTGGTGTGAACCGGCCCTCAAACTGACGGATGTTTTTATCCCTCTCCACTATATCCAAACCAAAAAGTTTTGCCTTCGGTTGCACTTTCACATAAAAGGTTATTTTTAAATATGATTTGTGTCTTAATGTGACAAATGCATTTAAGTCCCTAAAGACCATGTTAATAAAACAGGTTCATACAATTTGATTCATGTGTATTATATGAACTTATTCTTCACAAAACGTTATTAAAAACCCATCAGCAGCTTTCACGTGCAACATACAGTAGAAAGCTCTCCTTGAACACCTCCGACGTTTCAATAAAGCTTGCTGACAAATTTTAAAAAAAATGGAAATCTCGCGAGAGCCGGCACGGAAGGCCATCAGGTCACGCGAGAAACGACTTCACGCTAGTGATCCGCTAGTCTATTAGCAGGTCGTGGTGTCAAGCCTCGCGATATTTCCGGGAAGCAGCCAAGGTTCGCGAGATTTTGAAGCAGAAGGCAGCTACCTGTGGGAAGAGCAGCGCTCGCGAGATTTGGACCAGTATCCTGCTGCCTGTGGTAACGCAAGGCGGCCGCCTCTCGCGGGGGAACCGGATTATTTCCCGCTGAAGTTAGTTCCCGGTGACGGGGGACATGCTTCTGGAATAGCTGGCTGCAGTGGTCGGCTTGCGGAAGCTGCGGCGAGGAAGGAGCAGCGGCTTACCAGTGAGGGAGGAGAGGCCGCCCCGTGCTGACAGGCAGGACAGGAGAGGCCTCGAGTCATACTGTGTGTCAGGGGAGAGCCGAAGTTCGCGAGGAGGGGACATCATCGGCCGGAGGACATTGGCCAATGTGCTATGTGGTGGAGAGGCCATTCCTCTACGTGAGCCTTCCATTCAGCTGGAGGCTGCTTCATGTCCAGCTTGTGGGAGACTCAGCGCCTACTCATTGTATGGAGACACCTATTCCTCTCTGTGGATGAAGAGCTGCTTCCACACAGCCCCCCTTCTTTACCAGACAGACATCTTCATCACAAGTCTATACCCGAGGAGCTTACACAAACACTGGACATTAGATCTTCACAATACCAGACTGATATACCGCCATCTAAGTTTCACCTCTGTGGAACCTTCATGTTAACGAACATTTGAACCCCTAAGAAGTCGGTTGAGGAACTGATATGAAGAGAAGGATATAAGTGTACACTTTGACATTGTGTGTGACGCGGCGTCCGTTATTCAAGTCCCCGCAGACTCTGCAAAGACCATTTACATCCCTTCAAAGTTTTACAGTTCTGAGATTCTAAATTAAAACCGTTTGTGGAAGTGCCACACAGGAAACTTTCTACCGTTATTAGGGAGATTTATATGGAGGGAGGCTAGTTTAGTTCACCTTTATCCCCGGGGTGGCTCCATACTACCTCTATCAGTCAAGAGTCGGACGTTATTGTGGATGTCAGGAAAACCAGGGTGAGAAGGGTGTTTTTTTTTTTTTTTTTTTTTGCTTGTTTTTCTACGTTGTAAATTTTTTTTATAAGAGAAATCTCCAGATTTTTTTTTTGTGGGGAATACCCCTCCCCTCCCCCTTCCCTTTTTTGTTCTCCGCAAAGGAATGCCAAACCCAGTGCGGCATGGGAACAAAAAGGACGGCGGAGGAGCTACGTCTAACATGCCGCAGAGCAGTGGCAGTAGCAATAATAAAGATCGGCAGAGGCCCAGTTCGAAGCACAAGCGGCACAAGGCCAAGCATCTCAGAGACTTGGCTGTTACGTCTGAACTGTTGGCACCTAGCACACTGAAGCTTGTGGAGTATGACGACATTAGCTCAGACTCCGATACGTTCTCGGATGACGTTCCGACTAAACAGGAGAAACGAGAAAACGATGAGCGTAGGGGGTCTGAGAAAAGTGATAAGGCACATAGGTCGAAGCATCGACATCTGCATAAACGGATCAAGGAAGCGTCTAAAGGCAAGCAGGTGGAAAAAGAGCGCAAGCCAGAAAAAGGTCAGGAAGTGACTGTGAGCAAATTACAAAGCTCCAAAGACAGGACGTCTGGCGCGACCAAAAAGGTTGCTGAGGAGCAAGAGGATCAAAACCGCAGTTCCAGGAGTAGCAACAAGGAGGTTCGGACAGCTAAAGTGCATAAGGAAAAATCTAGGCGGGAGAAGGAACTTAAGTCCGGTCACAAGGACCGCAGCAAGAGCCACCGTAAAAGGGACTCCTTCAAACGTTATAAAACATCAGATAGCCCTAAGAGAAAAGGACGTAGTCCAAGGAGGAAGTATGGCAGCAGTCCAAGACAAGATGATAGCCATTCTGATGCCTCAGATGGCCTGGACTATGATGGAAGTCCGCAACGTTCACATGTCTCTTCCAACTACATTGAGGCTTACAAGAAAAATCTTGAAAGTCCTAGCTACAAAGAGCCTTCTGCGTACCAGAGTAATGCTCGATCCCCCAGCCCGTACAACCGGAGACAGCGCTCACTAAGTCCCTACAGAAGGAGATCCTCAAGTTATGAGAGAGGGAGTGGCTCTTACAGTGGGAGATCTCCAAGCCCTTATGGGCGTAGACGGTCGAGTAGTCCTTTTGTGTCCAAGCGCTCAATGAGCCGGAGTCCAGTGCCCAGGTATTTTTCTTTACTTTATTGTTTAGGTTTACTTTCTTTCCTAAACTGTTTATACATTTAAAAATGAACCTGCGTTTTGTCTGTGCAGAGAAAAGCAACAAGTTCACTTTAATGCACATTCTCCCACCCCCAAGTTTCTTTTGCTTCCTTTCTCTCCAATTGCTTGTGGTAGGAAGAGAAAGTAGACCTTTGTAAACTGCAAATCATAGCTTAAGGCTCCATTCACACCTATAGTTTAGGTGCGTTCAGAGATTCCTGCAGCAGGATCTCAAATCTGTCGCCACCCGTTCTAATCGAGTGACCGTGGCATTATTTGAAAGTGGCAGAGCGCTGGCACACCGCATGTTATCCTATGTGATAGTTACATGCGGTTAGGAATCAATCACTAGCGATTGATTCCTAACCGCATGTAATCGTATTACATGCGGTGTGCCAGCGTTCTGCTGCTTGCAAATGTGCCTGCTGTCACCCGATCTTTAACTTGAATGGGTGACAGCTGCCCCTTGTAAAAGGCAGATTTTGGATTCCTGCCAAATTAAATCGCATGTTCCTGATGCAGGAATCCCTGAACACACCTAAACTATAATTGTGAATGGAGCCTAAAGCTGACGTGTCATGGGGCTCTCTGTGCCCTTAGTGTCAAAGCAGCCAACCTATGACTGTCATGTGATGAGAAGGGAAGTGAGTCGTACATTCGCTGTTACTCAGGTATGTAACTTTGCTTCCTGGGCAAAGGAAAGCTGTGGGGGCTAGCACAGGACTTAGGGCCTGTGTTGGTAGCATCAATGTGACATTAGTTTGATATGCTTTTGGAGATCATTCAGAATTAATTCACTGGCTTATTTTACCTGCAGTTGACCTCCTTGTGACCTGCATTTGACCTTAGTTTTCTGTACATGGGGAAAGGTTAGAACTTGTTTTAGATCTGTCAGCATAATCAATTTAAAGGTTACATAGGAAGAAAGAAAGCATTTTTGAAAGGCAATTCTACTTTCCCAGGCAAATTTGAGAAATTGGAATCACCCCCACCAGTCTGCCGCCTCCCCACCTGGACATGCTGACTAATGAGCAGCGCTACTTGCTAAGAAGACCTTCCCATTGGTCAGCACAGTGAGAAGCGCTTCTCATTGGTCAATGCAGTCACCTGACCAATAAGTGCTTGCCATTTGCAAGTGTAGTTTAAAATACTGACTGCAGGGCTGCGCTTCTGTCTATGCGTCCTACACTGGTAGCCTCGGAAGGGGAAGAAGTGTACGTTGACGGGTAGGAGCAACCGGGGGTGAGAGGGGGCAGATTGGTGGGGCTAATTCCATTTTCCCAGATTCGCTTGTGAAATTGAAATAACCCTTTAAAGTAAACTAGCAACGGTTTGAAACCATTGTCCCTTTTTTTTATTACTAAGTGTCCGTGCAAAGTGGATTCTCTTTCAGTGAGTGTAATCATTTGGCTGTGCATAATTTTTTTTTCTTCACTTTAGACTACATGCTAAAGTTAGTGACTTTTCTGGCAGTTTGTCTTATTGCAGTGTTATGTTAATTAAATGGGAACCCTGTGAGGATAGAACTATTATTGCTGACTTGTCTTTGGTTTTGGATGTCGATCCATGCTTCACTACTCACTTACTGCCTTGAAACGTGTAAATGCTGTTTATTCCAAATTCACTCGCTGTATGCTTATTCTCAGTCAGAGACTGACATTATAGTGGGGCAATCATGAAGATGACCGTCCTAGAGCCTGCGACTTCCAATTGTGTTAATAATGGCAGTTCATATATTTCTAGCCTGATGTATTTCCTCGGCAAATAAACCTGTAATGGGAAAAAGATTGATGACATTGATGACCTCTGTTTTGAGAATACTCATTTACTTGACTGTTATACTGACCCACTGGATTGAATGGAGTGCAACCAACCGGGAACAAGCTTGTAGATTTGGAAAATCAGCTTTTATTTTGGTAATGGAAGGTTTAAACACTTGTCAGTTTATTTGTATGTCTGTGTCCCTTTTAAGAGAATTTCTTTAACTTGCTGTCCTAGAGCTGCAACATGAAGTTAGAGGAAATCTCTAAGAAATTTCCCTCTTAGACACTTGTCACTTGAACAGCTAGTTGACCATATTGGAAGATTTACCCTCAGCTTATTGTCTGTCTGGTGACTACGAAAATATTTTCACTATGCTTTCTGTACCTTTTAGGGCTGCAACAACTAATCGACATAATCGATTATAATCGATTATTGAAAAAGTTGTCAACATTTTTCAATAATCGATTAATCGGCTTCCGATCAGTTGGAGTACCGATACCACTATCGGTATCCGTGCCAATGCTGGGCATTTTCAAGAGTACTCCTCATGGAAATGCCACGAAACTAAGCTGATACCCGAGCTTACATTTTTAAACAGGAGCGGCTGCCATGAGGTTCCTTGCTTGCTGGGGACCTGCGGCAGCTGTATATTACAGCACCGGTCCGGCCGCAAATCTCTTCCTCCTCCTTTTCCACTGCCCGCAAGCAGTCATGGTGAGATCTGCACGCACCCGTGCAACCCTGGTGAGACCCCGCACAGCCTCCTAAGATCCCGTTACAGCCCTGGTAAAAACTGCACAGCCTCCTTAGATGCTGCACAGCCCTGGTGGGCAACAGAGTATGTAGCTTCATATTCTGCATTGCTATATAATTTATTGCTGGGAATTGTAGTCCTCTTATAGTTGGTGGTATTATTCTGCATCGTTGTATAATGTATTGCTGTGATTTGTAGTCCTATAGCTGGTGGTATTCTGCATTGCTTTATAATGTATTGCTGAGATCTGTAGTCTCTCTACAGCCTGGAGTCAGTGGCAGAACTACCAGGGTCGCAGCAGATGCAGCTGAGACCGGGCCCTGGCGCTCCACCACTGTCCTAAAATCACTCATTTTTATTGTTTTAGAAAAACTGTCACATGACACTTAAAAAAGGTATCAGTAATTGGTATTAGCGATTACTTGAGCAAAAATATCAGTGCTCGTAATCATTTCTGAAAAAATGGTATCAGTGCATCCCTAGTTCTAATAATTTCTATCCAAAATAGGGCTGTTAATGATTAAAATGTTTGTGTTCGATTTAATCTAAATTTTTTTTAATCAATTAATTTTGATTAATTATGACGCACATACAGATCCAACTACATTGGCCTATACACATACAGCACAGCAATGAAGTAATAAAATGAACTAGGATCACACTAATCCAGCACGTTATTAATCTCACGTGCCCCACTCAATATGGCCGCCGCTTGAGTGGGACAACTCAGAATAATAACGTGCTGGATTAGTGTGATCCTAGTTCATTTTATTACTTCATTGCTGTGCTGTATGTGTATAGGCCAATGCCTTGGCTGGCGCTTGTGATGTCACCGGACTCCTCCCCCCTTCGCTAGCCGACGGAGCCACTTTGGGAAGGGGGGAGGAGTCCGGTGATGTCCGTGACGTTACCGGATCTCCAAAACAATACAAAAAAAAAGATTTTACTTAAATTCAGGAGTTAAATCTTAAAAATGTGTTCAAGTGCCTTAACTATTAACCCTTTCGCTGCCAAGGCCTTTTTTTTTTTTTTTTTTTTTACACATGATATAATCCACATTTTAGGCCTGAAAATTACTTCAAACCCCCAAAGTATTATTTATTTTCTGAAAGCCAAGACCCTACAGAATAAAATGGTGGCAATTTGCAAATTTTTATGTTGCGCAATATTGGCGCAACTCTTTACCAAACCCAAAACTTTAGTAAAAAATGCACTACAGGGGTGTGGAATTTTTTTAAAAACTACTTGTCCAAGGGCTAAAGCGGGGGCCAAATCTACTTGTCCTTCATGACAATCTACTTGTCCCAATACAAAAAATAGTTTTAATCAAAACTAAGGATGCACCAATACCGGATTTTCGGTATTGAGTACGAGTAGCGATTTTTTTGCTTTTGGATCTCGCCGATACTGAATACTAATACCGGTCCTTCCCTGGCATGGAGCAGGCTTCCCTGGTAATCGGGAAGCCCTGCAGCGGGTAATGACATCCCGCCCAGGTTCCTGATTGCCACGGAATCCGGCTCCATGTTATTTGGCCTGCTTGATTGCGATTGGTCGGGAAACCTGCTTGGTCGGGAAACTGGCTCGATGCTGATTGGCTAGGAAGCCGGCTTTCCAGCCAATCAGCAAGGAGCCGGCTTCCTGGGCCATTCAGAAAACCAGGAGGCGGGTCATTACTTGCCGCACGGCTTCCTGATTGCACGGGAAGCTGGCTCCATGTTCCCCTACGGCACTGCCAGTCAGAGGAAATTTTCATTTGGCCGTAAGTTCCAATATCGAGGTAGGTATCGGGGCATTTGGGTGAGTACGAGTACTCGCCCAAATACTCGGTATCGGCACTGATACTAGTATCGGTGAACCCCTAATCAAAACATATTTTACTGTGCTAAATAGCGCTTCTCACTGGTCAGCGCAGTCATCTGACCACGTTGACCAATGAGTGCTTGCAATTTGCGAGCGAAATTCAAAATGCATAGGGGAGGACTGCGCTGGACAGCAGTACGGGGGACAGATAGTACACCCATACTGGCAGAGGGGAGGGATTGTTCGCCGAAAGGTAAGTATAGCCAGGGGGGTGGCGGTTTGGGAGAGACAGGGCCAGATTTCATCGGGTAATTTTTTATTTTTCCATATTATCTGGGAAAATGAACTTACCCTTTAATGCACATTATGTGTGTGTAAGAGAATTCTGGCTACCACCATGGAATGGCGGCTGCAATCTCAAAGCACATGCAGAATGTCCTACGCATGCGTTTATTTGCATGCAGATGGCGGGGGCAGCAGGGTTTTATTTTTTTACTTTGTCTTTTTTACTTTTTCATTTTTTAAATCTTTTATATATTTAATTTTTTAAACTTTTTTTTACTTTTCTTTAACTTTATTTATTTACTTTTTCCCCTTAATGTTCTTCCTATTACATAGAAGATTAAAATCCCTTATGTTATAGTTTGGAGGTGACAGGTTTTCTTTATGGAACCTGCCCTCCAACACAGAACAGCTGTTCTGTGTAGTTCCTGACAGCCGAGACAGGTGGCGCTGTGATTACAGCGCCACGGTCTCAGAGAACACACAGCCCGTAGAGCAGACGTTTTTCGTCTGCTCTACGGGCTCTATGGCTGAGCCGTTGTGCCTTAGTTTTCGGGGTCCCCCGGGAGAGCGGGCGACCCCAAAAACTACGGCGGGGGGTGCGGGCAGAAACGATCGCCGCTGCTCAAATTAATACAAGTGGTCTGATCAGACCACTTGTATTAAACGAGCGGCGGCGGCTCCACAATGTACATTCAGCTCTGCTTGTCCGGAGCCGGGCTAAATGTACTTAAAAACTACTCGCCCGGCGCCCGAAACTGCATGTCCCGGGCGTCAGGAATTCCACACCCCTGCACTTGTTATTTTTAGTGCGCCAAAACACAATAAAATACCCATTTTTTTCTAGAATATAAAAGATGAGGTTACGGCCAATAAATGGATACCCTACATGCCCAGGTTAAAAGCTCTGTGCGTCCGTGAAACGACAAAGTTCAGTACCCCAAAAAGTCCATAGACGACGATTTAAAAGCCCCCACAGGTCATCAGTTTAGAGATGTGTGCAAATATTGGCCCTAGAATTATTGATCGCACTCTAGCCTGTGTGGCAATACCCAACATGTGTAGCACGATCGGCGTTTTCGTGAAGATGCGCGTGCTCACAGGGGCAGGGGACTTTAAAAAAAAAAAAGATTTTTAAAATTATTTTTACATTTATTTCAATATTTTTAAAAGTTAATTTTTTTTCTTTTTTAACTTTAATTGCGAACACATAGTGGGGGTTACAAGCCCCCATGTGATTAGCATATTGGCAGTGAGAGGCATTCTTTAAGGTCCAAAAGACCCCTAGGGACCATGGGGAACATCCGATCGATGAGGGAAGCCCCGCCCTTCCAGTCCTGGGCCCGCAAGGGGGACAGCGGAACCTGGGGTAGCCATCGGCGGGGGTAAGCGCGATCCGGCCGCTGTTTAAAATTATACAAGAACACGGCTGCTCCAGCAGCTGTGTTCTTGGTACAACTACTTCAGGATAGGATGTTTTTTTACGGTTGGTTGGTCCTGAGGTGGTTAAGGTGATCCTGGGGGTCCAAAAGACCGCTAGCATCACCTTTCCACTTTAAGCTATCGAAGTGCTGCCAATGACGTACTAGGTACGTCTGTGGCTGTGAAGGGGTTAACAAAAATGGATCTTATTTGGGGATCACTCATCTGTAGATCCTCAAATCCTCTCTGAATTGGTGCTGACACTGTCCTTCCTTCTGGAGAGTGGCTACTTTTGTTCCCCATGGTACCTGAGTGTGTTTTAAAGTAGCCACCGCTCCAAGCTCATTACCGTGATGGACTACAATCTTATGTTTAGTTTACTAATTTGTATTGACATTATAGTGAACTATATACTTTTTCTTAGTGTATCTAAACCCACAACCAAAACTTTAATTTATTGCATCTTACCAATTCTTAGATGTGTTGGCTGCATTAGTTTTTGTTTTTTTTTTACCTTTTTTTATTTTCACCTAGTAAGTCTGTTATTTTTTTAACAGACCAAACTGTTCAGCTGAAGTGTCAGCTAAGTGGTTGAGGCAAACCATATAACAATGACAGGGGTGCTTACAATGGTCGGCTTTTAGTCATTCATGTAAAACCTTTATTCTAAAAGAAAAAAAAAAAAAAACAGTTGCTTTTACTTTAAAAAGTATTCGTTACATTTTACATCCTAATCCTTTTTTACTTAATTTTTTTTTTTTTTGTCAGACAGACATTTTGCTAGACACACTACACGCAAAGCCCTGTGCATCGCAGATTCCCTTTGCTGCATG
>NW_017306703.1:930161-934933 GCF_000935625.1 Nanorana parkeri
CGCACACATACAACACATATTGCGCACACATACAGTACGCAATGCGCACACACACATAGTACACATGCACACTTCTCAGGGTCACGGGAGGACATATAATAACCTCCTCCCCTGACCCAAAACTCAGTATATAGCGAGCTATAGTCCGCAATATACTGAGAGGGCCATAGCCGGGACGGAACCCGACAATACTGTTGAGGTCCACCCAGCTGGGGGAGTGACAGCTGGTTCTGCCTATCTAGAGGCAGAGCCTGCTGTGCCCGCCCTCGTCCGTTCCTCCAGTCAGTGCTGGAGTATCAGAGCGGGGAGGGGGGGAATCCCTGCAGGGAGCCATTAGTGACAGTCATGGCTCTCTGCAGTGACATGATCGAAGTGAGCGAGCGACGGTATGTGTTCGCTCACTTCCTGATCTATACTGTGACAGCTTCATTGTCACACGTCGGCTCGAACTATGAGGTTGAGTGAAAATCACTCACCTCATAGTTCTCCTTTAAGCCAATTGTGGCAATCTGTGTTTTGAGCTCCTGGCTATGCAGTACTGGGATCAGAAGTTACTAGTCCATTCAGGAACAGACTCTAAAGTTAAAGCAGAGGATCACTTCTCAGGCTCGCCATACCTTGTGAAGTTACTCTTTATCCTCAGTATCAGTCACTAGGCCCCCAGACTCAGACCTCAGTCCGAGCACATGGCTTGACCTCCTAAGCTGCAGGCCTAGCCAAATAAGTCAGTCCAAAAGTGTACCTTACATGGTCCGCCCCAAAAATATGTCTTCTCCCAGCATGCACCACTGGCCTTGAACCTCCTAGTGATTGGCCAGGGAGACATATGACATTCTGTTATTGATTGTTCTGTGGCAAGGATACATCCAGCTGCAGGCAGATGCAAATGTTAACAGATTGCTTAGGGGAAACCATATGGGCATAGGCTTTAGAATCAGTATCAGACTGAATACAATCTGACAGCTCCAGGTTGAAATAAGCACTCCTGTTTAACAGATCTATACTGTGACAGCTTCATTGTCACACGTCGGCTCGAACTATGAGGTTGAGTGAAAATCACTCACCTCATAGTTCTCCTTTAAGCCAATTGTGGCAATCTGTGTTTTGAGCTCCTGGCTATGCAGTACTGGGATCAGAAGTTACTAGTCCATTCAGGAACAGACTCTAAAGTTAAAGCAGAGGATCACTTCTCAGGCTCGCCATACCTTGTGAAGTTACTCTTTATCCTCAGTATCAGTCACTAGGCCCCCAGACTCAGACCTCAGTCCGAGCACATGGCTTGACCTCCTAAGCTGCAGGCCTAGCCAAATAAGTCAGTCCAAAAGTGTACCTTACATGGTCCGCCCCAAAAATATGTCTTCTCCCAGCATGCACCACTGGCCTTGAACCTCCTAGTGATTGGCCAGGGAGACATATGACATTCTGTTATTGATTGTTCTGTGGCAAGGATACATCCAGCTGCAGGCAGATGCAAATGTTAACAGATTGCTTAGGGGAAACCATATGGGCATAGGCTTTAGAATCAGTATCAGACTGAATACAATCTGACAGCTCCAGGTTGAAATAAGCACTCCTGTTTAACAGGGTGGCACACTAGTGAAGCCCTATTAATTTTATTTAATTGGAAAGAAAGGGCTAGTACAAAGAGGGAATGTGTCGCATGACTTTGACAGGTAATGTGACAGGGCTCTTCCCCTATCCCGGAGTGTTCTCTGCAGCTGGCTCTCTTCTCAGGTCGGTAATGTAACGCACAGAGGTCAGCGGTGTACGGCAGAAAGAACAGAGACTTACAGTGCACATAGCTGATCTGCCCTCTTCCTCTCCCCTGGTGGTGGTGCTGGGGGGGGGTGTGAGTACAGAGATGTGTCCTTCAGGTCTCGCGGTGCAAAAACTTCCAGCCGGCCAATAGCAGCTGCAGTCTTCCTCCCAGCCTATAAAAAGCTTTGGTGGGCGGAGGAAGCTGCAGGTGGCTGGAGTGAAGGGAAGATAGCTGAACTGATTCTTCTCCTGGACCGCTCTGTAGCTGCAGCAGCCGGAGGAGAAGAATCAGTTCGGCTGTCTTCCCTTCACTCCGGCCACAGAAGAGAGAATTGAAGAGAGCGATCGCTGCTGCAGAAGTGATGGTAGTTTCACCTCCACTGGTGCTGCCGGCGGCGCCCCCTCCCCGATGAATTTTCACTCACCATTTGCGAAGGGGCGAGTGGAAATTTTGAGCTCTGAGCTAGTGTCTTTCCAGCAGCCCAGGTCACTTCTACACGAAACCCCACAGACTGCGAATGGATTTTAAAACAAGCTAACAACTACTATTGTGGGTTGGACACGTCCTTGGCATTCCTTAGTGTTAAAAGGAAGCAAAGCTCACATTGTAAAACAAAAGAATGTATACTTATATTTTTGATAGCCTGCATCTTCAAACATCACCATTTTGCTGATTCTTGGTTGTTGCTCGTGCCGGCATACACCCTTGGTGATATACGAACCAGTAGGAGGAACAAGTGTTTGACACACCCACAAATGTCAAAACCTGTAGCCACCGGGAATCAGCAAAGCAGTGGAGTTTTAAAATATGGGCTGTCTGAAAGGTAAGTATACATTCACTTCCTTTACTGTTTAGTTTTCTCTGACTCTGGTGACAGGATCACTTTAAATGCAAACCTGTGCTTTCAGGCAAAAGCAACAGGTTTCCTTAAAGGAGAACTATGGGGTTAAGGCTTTTCCCCATAGTTCTTCTTAGGGTAAGGGGAGGACACAAACTAGCGTCCTCCCGTCACCCTAGGCTCAGTATGCCGCGAGCTGTAGCTCGCGGTATACTGAGACGCCGCAGTATACCGCAAGCTGCTGCTCGCGGTATACTGAGAAGCTGAAGCGGATCCCGACAATTGTGCCGTGATCCGCCTAGCTGTGTGACTGACAGCTGGCTCTGCCTATCTAAAGGCAGAGCCAGCTGTACCCGCCCCCTCCCCCGTTCGTTCCGCCAGTCAGCGCTGGTGGATCGGGGAGGGGGGAATCCAGCCCCTCCCCTGTCACGGCAGAGAGCCGTGACAGGATCTAGAGGTGAGCGAACGCCGGCATGTGTTCGCTCACCTCCCGATCTACTGAGCCGACCTGTGACAGTCTCATTGTCACAGGTCGGCTAGAACTATGAGGTGAGTGAAAATCACTCCTCATACTTCTCCTTTAAATCCCATAGCACATACTCGCCTTTCGTTCACTTGGGAACAGAAGGAAATACCAGGTACCTCAGGTAAAGGGGAGCACGTGACTCACTCCATGTAATTGTGTCAGTCCAGTCTGCGCAGTCAATAGTCATGTGTAAGCTATAGCTCTGCGACTCCTACCTTATGCCAAACTTTTCTTGGCACCTAAACAGAGCCACCAGGAAGCATTAGGAAGTATATTCTTCTTGTAAGGGGGAAGTTAAAGTGAACCTTACAGGTAAATGCAAGGTCTTTTTAGATTGTCCGGGCCACTCACCCTAGGGCTCAACAAATCCCAGGCGTCAGGTCTTCATGGCAACTATTAATTGCATACTGGTGCCCCGGCTTTTGTCAGCCCGTTTACTGCTTGCACCGGGGGTGAGAAATGACTATTGCCAGACGCCCTGGACATGCAGATCCGGCTGCCACATCGGCTCTGCTCCCCCGTGTTCTCCTGCCCCCTCGGAGCCCACTGCATGCTGCTTTATGTGTCCCCTTCGATCCTTGCTACTCTCCCTGCCTGTATCAGCAGAGGCAGCGAGAATCGAAGGGGACACAGACTTTTGCGACCGGGGCCCAGCGGGAAAAGAGATTGCTGTCAGCCGCTGTGACTCTAGACCCCTAATGTCACCTTAATCACCTAGTCGCGTGCACCTACGTACGAAAACGACGATTGAGCTACACATATCGGGTATTGCCACGTGCCCCATCAAAAAATGTGATTCAAAATTACAACTGTTGAAAATAAAACTGTTAGTTTAAAAAAAAAACTCGGTTCCTAACTTTTTTAGCTGGCTCCTAGATTCAAAGCAGATTTGTCAAGCCCTGCCTAACTCTTTTACATATCTACTGTTACTATGTGAAACATTCGCCTCTAAAGAAAAAGTTAGATTTATACTTGCCTTACACCTCCATCTTCAACTTCGCTGGGTGTGATGTCATCGACCTTTCTGGAAGATGCTTGGGGAATGAAGAGCAGATGAAATCTTGAAAGAAGACACGCTATTCCAAGCAGGTTTTTAGTGAGATTTCGGCTGCTTTGTATTTCCCAGGCTCTAGACCGGAAGAGTGTGACATGATCCTCGCCAAGGCTCCATGTGGGCAAGACGGGGATGAGGCAAGTGTACATTCAAATCTTTTCCTTTTTACAGGTACATTTTACACCTACTAATAGTTGATTTATGTATGTATGTATGTCTCGTTGCGAGGGGTTAGAACCTCTATTAGGTTTTACCTGTTAACTGAGGCTCTACTACAAGGGTGCCCATTAGGTCGATCGCGATCTTCCAGTCGATCGCGATCTTCCAGTCGATCGCAAAGCCTGGTAGATCGCGATGTCCTGTTCTCCTGCCGTGGTGCTTCTCTGGATCCCTGCTGCTCTCCCCTATCTGTATGCAGCGGGGATCAGAGGAGCAGTGAACGAAGCGCTGCAGGGGGCGGAGCCGCTATCACAGCAGCACGCTGAGCGGTGAGGAGAGAGAGAGAGAGACGCTCGGCCTGGATCTGACAGCCAGCGGCTCTCTCTCTCCTCACTGCACATGGTGCTGTGACAGCGCCCCCCCCCCCCCCCCGCGC
>NW_017306703.1:935024-943236 GCF_000935625.1 Nanorana parkeri
CCCACACTGGCGTCGGTCCCCCCCCCCCCCCCCCCCCCGCGGCTGAAGTGCTTTCCACACTTTTCCTCGGATCCCCGCTGCCTGTGCCCGGGAGAGCAGCGGAGATCCAGAGAGAAACTGAGACCCTGTGTGATCTGTACCAATCCTCTGTGTGCAGGACAAACACTCCAGCTGATCACTCCAGTGTTTGTAAATAATTGGGGACACATAGTACTATGTGTCCCCAGTTATGAATGAACAGGATTTGCATCACTTCCTATTCATTCATGAGTTTCTCAATGTGGAGAAGCACTCTGTACAGAGGCTCCTACTCCATTCAGAAACTGGATGATAGTAAATAGTTTCTGAATGAATGGGAAGCCTCTGTGCTTTCCATTCATTTAGAACAGAGGCTGCAGAAAGAGTTTGTGTCCTCAACTTCTTTTTCTATTTTAAAAGGGAAATATTAGGGGGGCTGTTTAGACCCCTAATATTTCCCAGAAACCCCCCCAAACAGGAAAATTAATTAAAATTAAAAAAATTAAAATTAAATAAAAAATAGTAAAAAAAAAAATCCTGAAGGCAGGGTGCTGGGTGATATCACACGCCTGTTGGGGAGGCACGTTTTTTTTCTTCAGGCGCAAAAGGAGCTAGCTACGGCTATGCTCCCGCGATGCTAGTGTGACTGCAGGCTGAATGTGTTAGACGCCGCAGACGGAAAGGGGCAGGGCACCTCTCCCCGTGTGCAACGTCGGCCACATTCGACCCCACGAGCACCGCGGGAGGACAGGACGCCGGCGCCTCTAGCGTAGCGTAGATGGACACATCACTTCTGCATTCAGATGTCGGAGGGAGATCAGCAAGGAGGAAGATGCTGATCTTTCTCCTGACACCCACCCTAGTTGGTCCCGGGCCGCAGAGGGGGCAGCGAAGCCCAGGAGGGGGGACGGCAGCGGTTGGTGGTGATGGCGTGGCAGGGCAGCACATACAAGCCATCAGAAGCCGCCGATTGCTTTTATTTGTAACAGAAAAAAAAAGCCGTTTTATTTACAGCGACCGCCAATGGGAGCTTGCTGTCCGTGTGGTTTTTTTTACAACGGGCGAGCGGCAAGCTGTTAACCACTTCCCGGCCAGCCGTTGTAAAAAAAAACGGCCGGCCAGGAGCTCTGTAGATCTCGCGCACGCACGAGCGGGAAATGCCGACATTTGAAAACAAGCAGACTTCCACATTCTTGTGTCACCCCCCAAATGTAAAGTAACAAATTAAAAATAATTAAAATGTTTTTTTTTTAAGTCCCCCCCCATACATACAGCAAACGGGCACATGTTACATATCGTCGCGAACGTCGGAATGAGAGCAATACTTCTAGGGCTATCAATCACCAATAACACTAAACTGATGAGCTGTAAAAGCTTTTAAAGCGTCGCCTATGGTCAATTTTGGGTATGGTAGTTTTTTGCGATTTCGCGGGTGTGCGCAATTTTAAAGCATGACAATGTCTATTTACCTGACGTGACCCTGTCTTTTATATTTTACCAAAAATATGGGTGATAATCATTGTTTCCTAATCTAATGGGGGGAAAAAACTTTTTCCCCAAAATGTTCAATAATTTTTCCTTAATATAGTAAAAAATAAAACCCGCAGTGGTGATTAAATACCACCAAAAAAAAGCTCTATCTGTCCCCAAAAAATGGTATAAAATTCATTTCAGTACAGCGCTGCTTGACGGAATAAACGTCAAAGTATCGCAGCGCTGAATACTGAAAAATGGCCTGGCCAGGAAGGGGGTCTAAACACCTGGTCTTGAAGTAGTTAAAGTACAACTATACTTTGATTTTTTTGATTTTTTTTCCTTTTTAATTAGTTGCTCTTAACCCCTAAGTTCTGCCTACCTAGTCCTATACTTGCCTTCAGCCACAAATCCAACTAAGTAAAAAAAAAAAAAAAAGTAACATCGCTCTTTCACTGCCTTCGACGTAACTATTATGTTGGCAGCAGCGCTGGCATGTTAAGTCATTTTTGTCCTTTATAGCAGCCCATAGTTTGTTTTCCCCTTTTGTCTGCAGGCTGCCAACTTTCTTGTAGAAGTGATTCAGGTGACTGCGAAGTTAGAGAGAATGGAATGAGGGGAATTCCCCTCTTAAACAGTTGTCCCCAAAACAGGGATCCCCTTTGGAAGATTGCTTATTACCTCTTTTGGGGACAACTTTAACATTTTGGATTTCCAGACATGTGCATCTGTGCTGTGTCGATGAGCTCAGAAGTGGCCATCAGTGTGGATTAGGCAAGCGCAAAAGTGTTTGTTAGTTCAGTGTCAGTGATGGCAGAAGTGCGCGTTGTTGGGCTGTTGGTGAATGCAAGTGCAGGAGTGCACATTGGTGTGGTGTTGGCAAGTGCAAAAGTGCTTGTTGGTGTGGTGGGCTGTAGACCTGGATGTGCAGGCGCTATTTTCACTCAAAATGTGGAGGCCTGGACAGGGATGTGGTGGCTACACTTGACTACAGGAGATACAAACGACAGAGACAGACAAATCAAAGCAGTAAGCCCGGATATGTAAAGTGACTATGCCAGCATGGATCTGCTTCAGTGTTTGGTGTGATCAGATAGAAAGAGGTAAGAAGGGGTAAATGGCAGGATCACTAGGCATTTCTATGGAAGTGATTGGAAAAAACAGGTTAGATTTACCTATAGGACTAGATGAAAACACATACAGATATTCATTGTTGGGGTAACCTACTGTACACTATAACACTTTTGCTGCCAGGGCCGTTTTTCACTCGCAAGTTAAAAGGCAGAGGCCCTGTAGAACAAAATGGTGTCAGTTACAATATTTTATATGTCTTGCTTACAATATTTTATGTCGCATATTAGGGCAGCTGTTAAACCCAAATTTGCAGAAAAAAATACATTTACGTTAATTTAGGTGCATATAAACGCAACATTTTACCCAATTGTTTTGTAAACTATAAAAGTAGATAGATACCAAACATGTCAAACTTCAAAATTGTGTGCACCCGTGAAATGGCCAAAAACTTAGGAACCCAAATTTGCCTATAGGTTACGCCTTAAAGGCTTTTACAGGTCATCCTTTTAGAGTTGTAAAGAAAAAATAAAAACTTGGCATACAGATCTAAGTGCAGTATAAAAGTAACTGTTTAGTAGGTTAAAAGTAATGCACTTGCAGGATATCTAAAAACATCTCGCCTGTCGCACAATAAATGGAAGTCCGATCTCACTGCTGATCCAAGATTGTTCTCAGAATGGAAGGCAAGTGGAGAGAGCAGAGTCCAATCCAGAAAGATTCCAGATCACCTGTGCTGGAAGACAAAGATCTGATCCAATGGCTGAGCAGTGCTGTATCTGGTTCTCCTAAGGGGGGGGGGGATTTATTAAACAGTTACTTTTATACTGCACTTAGATCCATGCGCCGGGTCTTTGCTTTCTTCACAGTGCTGTTACATGGATCCCCATCCAACTAACTGGATCAGTGCATACACCTTCTCTGGATTAACTACCAGTATAACTGGAGCTCCTTTAAGACTATTAATACACAGTCCAGAAACAATCGATCTAGTTGCGCAAGTTGGTGACTTCTGTTTTATCTATTTAGAGTTAACCATAAATAACCAGGTGCAGTGAAGCTTCCCGAATCACTACCATTGTAATGCCGACAGCTGTCCACATGTAAACAAACCCCTAGCTTCAATAACAACCTGGGAGTCTGCTGCTGCTGACGTATGGTAGAAGTTGGCGACAGAGAAAGGGTTATGTGGTTAGTGTTGGGTTTCTTTCTATCATACGTGCTACTTTTGAGCAGCTGAGGGAGATATTTGACTTCAGCCATAACCTTGTGGTAACTCTGTTGGATTTTCTATCTCACTGCTCCTGTTCAGGAGCAGTGAAATAGAAACACATTTTACGTTGCATTTGTGTGCGCCAAAATTGATCAATGTGTTCCAGGATTCCACACAGGGTCTGCTACATTTATATCTTACGATTGGGGAGCCACTGAAGACCTACTACAAACTGTGACTACCTTATAACCTGTCTGTATCTAGCATTTACATTAGTGTGTTTGAGAACATCCAAAATGGCACAGACAACATACGCAGTAGTAACACTACTTTCGAAAAGCCGCTACCACACATGCGCACAGTAAGGGGGCTTTTTGGCGCAGTAGAGGTGCCATTTTTTTGTTCTTAAAAGGCAACCATGTATACTTTTGTATGTTCACAAAGATACTGTTGTGCATGTGTGCCGTGATGGATCAGTGCCATCTTCCCAGAGTTATGTTCTGCAGGGGCTATAGAACCCTAAAAGAGACCTGACCTGAATAGATAAATCCATCTCCCTTCCTAACCTGTTCAACCTTGTGCAGCTCCATGTACAAATTACTTGTGATCATTTTACACTTGTAATCTGTGTATGAGGCTGAAACATCAGGGGGAAACTTAAACTCCCTTTTTTACTACCGGTACTTGTATTTATTTCTTTTCTGTACTGTTGTGTTATAATAATGTTCTCTGTTTATGTAGGAAGTCTGCCAAATCCCGAAGCCGTAGTCCCATCTATTCAAGAAAATCCTCCTCATCTCGTAGTAAGAAACAAAAGTCTCAGTCCCAAAGTCGCCATTCCAGTATTTCACCTGCCCGCTTGCCATTGAACTCCAGCTTGGGCGCTGAATTGAGCCGAAAGAAAAAAGAGCGGGCGTTAGCTGCTGCAGCAGCTGGTAGAGACCCTAAAGGAGGTCCGTTGGTAAAAAAAGAGATTGGAGATGGAAGAGGACTCCAAACGTCGGATACCAAAAAGGCAAACAAAAATCTTAAAGTGGACAAATCTGTGTCTGATACAGAGCTGTCAATAGCAGCAAATGTAGATGCAAAGGTATTATCTATTTCCACCAAGTCCGAGGAAAATGAGAAGAAGCTACCAGTGAAGGATGTGAAGCAATCGGGAGTAAAAGATGGTAGAGCTGCTCCGGTCAAAGAAGAAAGTTTGACACCAAAGGAGGGAGTGACAGACAAAGAGAAAGAAAAAGAGATCCCACTGCCGCCTCCTCCTGTGCAGTCTCCACCACCACCTTTACCTGCTTCCTCTCCACCTCCCCAGACTCCTCCACTTCCACCTCTTCCTCCTTCACCAGCTGTACCTGTACAACCTCCACCTCCTCTCCCACCTCCTCCTGCTTTGACAACCCTTTCTATTTCTATCACCGTGGCTGCCTCAGTAACCTCCTCCACCCTTACACGTTCAACAGTATCCACTCAGGCAAACACACAGCCTCCAACTATCTCTTCCACTAAGCCAGTTCCAGCTGTCAGTCTTGCTATCCCTCATATGAAAACTTCAACACTTCCTAATTTACCCCTGCCACCCTTATTGCCTGGAGAAGATGACATTGAGAGGTGAGTTCCTGGTTTTGTCAGGATTGGGCTAAGCTGCTGTATGGTTTATCAGGATACTCGGTGATGGTCTCATACAAAGTAGTGTGCCGCTTTTAGGATTTCTAATTGGAATGCTTTTATATTGGCAAATGTAAATTTGCTGAGTGGTTTTTGCCGCTTTTGATTGCTTTGATGACAAACGGAGCTTCCCGAAGCTGAATAAGGTAGGCCTGATTATTCTTCACTAATGCTATACCAATACCCGAGCAGAGGTGGTATGGTTCAGGCAAAGTCTTTATCTGTCAATATGAGGTACATTATTAAGACAAGCAGCATACATGTAAAAATGTCAAATTATTTTATGCATTTTAAACAAGCTCTTCTTGTTGAATGTCCTTTAAGTGCTAGGTGTGGTTTAGGTGTCCTACTTACCTGAAACTTAAGTGTAAATGATTTTTAGTAGGGCTCTAGGTGGTGAGAATATTACAATATTACTGTGCCACTGTCACACTGATGGCACTTCATGCATTTTACACATATGAAGGATGTTTGCTTCACCAAAGTAATAATTTAACATGACTAGATAGCAACATGGCTGTAATGAATTCAACAGCTATATTAAAGAAAAACTCCCGTAAAACTTTTTATAAACCCTTGCATTGGGGCTACCCCTGTACTGTAAGGGTTAAGTGCTTGTTTGTGTCTAGGGAGAAAAATAAGTTATACTCGCCCAAAGCTCTGAGCTGGCCAGGTGTCGGTGCTCCTTCCTGCCTCTCTCCTCCTCTTTCACAGCAGCAGTAGAATATTCCTCGGTGTCCTCACGTCTGTACACTGTGTAGAGACTTTATTGATTTATGGGACCTTAGACCGCTGCAGAGAAAGGGGAAAGATGCAGGGGTGTGGGAATAAAAAAAAAAAAAAATACTTGTCCATGGGCTAAAGCGGGGGCCCAGGCTACTTGTCCCTCATGGCAATCTACTTGTCCCGGTACAAAAAAATTGTTTTAATTCACTGTGCTAAGAAGTGCTTCTCATTGGTCAGCATGGTCATCTGACCACACTGACCAACGAGTGCTTGCAATTTGTCAGTGAAATTCAAAATGTATAGCGCAGTACAGGGTACAGATCGTACCCCTGTACTTGCGGAGGGAAAGGACTGTTTGCCAAAAGGCAAGTATAGCGAGGTGGAGGGGAGAGGGGGCCAGATTCAGTCGGTAATTCCATTTTCCAAAATGACCTGAGAAAGTGAACTTACCCTTTGATGTACATTGTGCATTGAAGAGTTCTGCTGCCTGGCTTCCACAATATGGCACACAGTGGAATGGAGGCAGCACTCAACGCACACATACAATGTCCTACGTGTGCGTTTATTTGCATGCAGATGGCGGGGGCAGCCGAGTTGGTTTTATTTTTTCTTTCTTATTTTTTTAATTTGATATATTTTATTTTATTTTTTTATTTTTTCACCTAGCTTTATTCCCATCACATAGGGGCTTAAAAGCCCCTACATGACAGTTTAAAAGGTGACAGGTTCTCTTTATGGAGTCTGCTCTTCAACACAGAACAGATAATCTGTGCAGTTTGTGACAGCTGTGACAGGTGATGCTGTGATTACAGCGATTCGGTCTCGCTGATCACCGAGAGCAGAGCGGAAAAACGGACGTTCTTTGCTCTGCTCCTTAGTCGCCATGCTGAGCTCATATGCAGTGGTCCCAGGTCCCCCCCCCGAAGATCGGGGGACCACAAAAACCACGCCAGTGAGGGGGGACAGACAAGCTGGTACAAGTGATCTGATCAGATCATTTGCATAAAATCTGCAGCGGCTCCCCACTGTACATTTAGCCCTGCTTGACCGAAGATTCTACTTTTAGACTCTCAGAGCAGTGCTGTGTGAATGGTCATGTTAAAGCATTAGATTTGAACAGCAGTAATTGTGGGTGAAGTCAACGACCTTTGATTCCAGAGTTTTCATAAAGGATATTTGCCTGCATTGTAGATGGTGAAGGGGCATCCTCAAGGTTCATAACGGACATCAGTTGGCTAGATATTTGCTCTATCATAATGTGTGCACATTTGTTGGAAAAATCAGACCTGTATGTTTGGGTAAATGATAATCTCGCATCGCTGTCATTCCATGACATTGCTAGGGTAAAAATGAAAACCAGATTGACCCCCTCCAAGAAGAGAGTTTATACTAAGGCCCTTTTCACACATGCTGATCATGAGAAGATCCATGCATGGATCCCCTCCTCATCAGAGCAGTATGGAGCGGATGTCACCACTGTGACATCCGTGTCCATGCAGTTTTTTTCCCCTCCATCTTGCGATGAAGGCGAAACTGCAATTGAAGGACCACATGTTTGTCTATGGAGAATCGGATGTAAATGGATATGTGTCCATTTACATCAGATTACCCCTGGTCTGGCGAAATGGATCTCTGATTCGTTTGTTTTATTGGACCTGGCTGGAGTCGGGGGTAACCAGGTGTAAACGGACGCCTGTCGGGTTACACACGGCTGCCCATAGACTTACATTGGTCATCTGATTGGGTCCGCCTGAAAAAATGATACACAAATATACAGAGCATAACACGATTCAAGAAAGAATACACATGACTTGTATTTGGACCATATTTGTTTATCCTGGAGTTTAGCTTTGATGAACTGATGTGCTATCACTGTTAATAGAGATTGTTGTAAGCATGATATTGCATCCACATTTTTTCCATTTGCTGAGGTTATTGCTTTCATTTACTAAATGAATAAAGACTGTTGACTTTGCAAAGTGAATGTTCCTTGAGCTAAGTAAATAATATGAAACTGTGTTGGTTTTAATGAATCGCTCATGA
>NW_017306703.1:943283-1014595 GCF_000935625.1 Nanorana parkeri
CTATCATTCGTTTTTCATAGTAAGCATATGATTTTCAAAGTGAACAGCCTCTACTCCCTTGGTAAGTCAACCCCATTATCTACGGGCAGACATTGTGGGTCCGACTTCCCAAGTCCTTTTTTCGTGAAGAAACGTTTCACATCTTCTACATAGGGATTGCTAGAGCTGCGAGGTATGAGAGGCAGCAGTAAACAACGTAAGGTGCCCATACACTGTGCAAATTTTATCCGGTTCTTGATCAACCAGCCGAGATTTGCACAGTGGGTGCCCCTGTCGGCACCCTTTCAGCCGGCATCCCTTGATCGGCTGAAAAACATTCGAACAAACAGAGCCGGTAGCCAATGACCCGTGGGAGATTCCTCGATCAACGCTCGTAAGTGTTGATGGGGGAATCTGTTATATTTTCTTCATTCAGCCCGCAGGTTGAACAAAGAAAGTATTACTGTTTGTGGCCATCTTAATAGTATTGTGCGCTGTTGGATGCAAGAAGAATGGCATATGTCATTCTTTCATATGAAAAGGGGATTTTTCATTTTGCCTTGTGCATCTTAATTTCTGTAGCATATTCACAGAATCGGTCATATATCCTGTTTTCTTAATGACTTTTTTTTTTTCTATTCACAGTACTATGGAAATTATCCCCCACAAACCAGTTAAGAAAAATAAAGAGCAGAGACCGAGGCATCTCCTGACTGACCTTCCATTACCTCCTGAGCTTCTAGGAGGAGACCCATCTCCTCCTGAGTCTCCAGAACCCAAAGTAGCAACACCTCCACAGCCATCTGTAAGGAAGAGACCAAAGTAAGTTTTTGTGTTTCCTTTTTATTGGTAAATGTTTGGTGTGCTAGCTGAACTATTGTTACTAGGTACCTCCAAAAATCTCAATGGTTACTGCATGATATCTCCACTTGGCTTCATATGTTAGGTTTGCCTTCCTGTTTGTGTAGAGATTGATGCTGTGTCACAAAGCGCCTCTGCACTTTGATATAGGATAAATATAAATCTGGTTTGCTGGTAAATGCCACAATTTTATCTATGGATCCTGTCATGCATCATTTGCTTAACCCTTTTTCTGCTGAACCAATTTTTACACCAATTCTAAAATGCTAATTTGTAGTGTAAAACTATTTCTTATAATTACCTAATATAATATATATTTTCTGACCTGTAAAATAAAATGGGAGTTGCATTTTTTTTTGTCATTCTGTGTTTGCACAAATAACAAAACGATATTTTCAGTAAAATTACATTAAAGAAGAATTATGGGGAGACTGAATTACACTCCCCATCCCCATAATTCGAGCCGAGGTGTGACACTGCTGCTGTCACATGTCGGCTCTATAGATTGAGAACTGAGCGATCACACCGCTAATCACTCAGCTCGCGATCTTCTCCCTGCAGAGAGCGATGACTGTCAGTCATTCCTCCCCTCAGGGATTCCCCCTCCCCTCTGCATTCCTCCAGCACTAACTGGAGGTACAGATGGTGGAGGGGGTGGGCACAGCTGGCACTGCCTCTCTAGAGCTGTCAATCAGGCAGCAGGGTGGATCCTGAAAATATTGTTGGGATCTTTCCCGGCCGAAGCGTGGCTCTGTGCGAGTTTTAGGTCACAGGAGGACATTAGCATATGTCCCCCTGTGACCCTAAAGAGAACTACAGCCAAAAAAAGTTGGGCATAGTTCTCTAACATTCATTTTCATGTTCACAATATGCATTCCAATTTATTGTAGATTAAAGGAAGACTCAAGTAAATAAATATCTCGTATATCAGATGCCTTAAAACTGCTTGGACCTTTTTAAAATGGTAAAAAAAACTACCATAACCAAAATTTTACCATAACTGTCATAACCAAAAACCTTTTATAATTCATCAGTTTAGCGTTATCCTGTAAATAATGGCTCTAGGTTAAATATCTCACTCTTGTGTGTTCAGAGATACCTGTGTGTTGTATAATCAACATTTACATGCACAGTTGCATTCCGTATGTGCGTGGGGTGGTGAGGGAAGCGTTAAGACCCACGTAAGTGTAATATTTTCCTCTGTGTCCTGTTGGCAGAGATTTCCCAGAGACACAAGTGAGAGCAGATCACTAGAAAATGAAGGGGATTCCCCTTCTTGGATAGTTATTACCAGGACAGGTGTCCTCATTGGAAGGTTAACACTTACCTCTTGTACTGGTAACAACTGTAACATTTTGGATTTCTCATCACATTCTCTGTGACAACGGTCATCAGGACAAATAGAGAGGGTTAATCTACTTAGCAGGGACATGAGCAGCAATTAAACATTTAACTCAAGTTTGAACTATTCTCTACTCTTTGCACTAAACATTTTGTATATACATACACATTAATGAATTACAAGACTGTGGCAAATGTAGCTTATACTTATATATTTATCCTAATTATAGAAGTTTCTTCTGAATAGAATTAATTTATCCAGGTTAATTCAGCTTATTACCACGGGATAGCAGGCTTTCACAAAACTGATTCAAAGGCTCTGCTGTCAAATTGATGGCTGCTGTCATCCTTGATCAGTGGTTTAGCCATAGTTTGAAATCTAAATGTAGTAGTATTATTATGGTCAGTCTATGAGCACTTATTTCAGTTTTTCAGCGATTCTAGCCAGTTGAGCTTTCCTAAAGCTTTTAAAAATCTTTGGAACTCCATGAAGATCCCTGTACCTAAGTTCCTAAAAAATGTCACAATCACATCTAACAGTGCATGTATTTCCCCCATCTTTCAGAATATGCTGTCCCCGTTATGGTGAGAGGAAGCAGACCGAAATTGACTGGGGTAAACGCTGTGTGGATAAGTTTGATATCATTGGTATTATTGGTGAAGGTACATATGGACAAGTTTACAAAGCCAAGGACAAGGATACAGGTATGGTTTTATTATCAAACAGCTAAACTCTCAAACCTTTTTTTGGCTCTATATGTTTGTTAAATGTTTTATAAACTTATGCCTTTTATGTCATTTACATCAGTCATTTTTTAGAGATGGCAGGTACCAGAAAAAGGAAAAACATTTAAAATAATTTGGTTGCTTGAAGTGCTTAAAGTTGCTTCATAGTTGTCCGATATTTAAATTGATACTGCATCTTTAAATTAGGCATGCACCAAGATTTCGGCCGCTGAAACATTTCGGCTCAAAATGGCACTTTTGGCAACATGCTGAATATGCCATGATGGTTGAAAATTCAGTGTATCCCTAGCTTCTCTCCTCACCGCCGGGCCGCCGGTCTGTGTGATTTCTGATGCAGTGTCCACTGCCCAGCGGGGAGGAGATAAGCTTTCAGGAGGCAGAGTGGTGGTAAAAGCAATGTCTGGATCCCAAACACTGCGGGCAGTGACCGCTGTCATCTTCCTCCCGCACCCGCCTCCTGTGTCAGGATGCCGAGCAGTGTGGATGGCGACAGCTGTCATCTGCAGGCGGCGGAGCTCTCCTCCCGAACCTCTTGACTTTGCCTCCTGTGTCAGGAAGGAGAGTGGTGATTGGAGGAGTGAACTGTGATCTGCCACAGGAGGCGGAACTCTCCTCCCCCTCCACCCGCCCCACCTCCTGTGACAGCCCATTCAGGATGGAGAGCAGCATACAAACACTCGCCGATCAGCTCAACAGTGAGTGTTTGTAAATAACTGGACATGGTGTGCTTACTATGTCCTGGATATGAATGGTAAGGGATCGACATCACTTCCTGTTCATTCATGATTGTGGACATTGTAAGTTATACTATATCCACAATGTATAAATTAACTCACTGTAGAGGCTTCCTGTTGATTCATAACAGGCTGCAGAAATTGTCCTCAATCTCTTTGTATTTTAAAAGGGAAATATCAGGGATCTGTTTAGACCCCTGATATTTCCCTACAGACCCAACAGTAAAGTAAAAAAAGAAAAGTAAATATAAAAATAATTTTAACATTTTTTTTTAAAAGGGTTGGAAAAAAGTCAGTTTTGTTTTTGGCCTGACAATTTTTTTTTCTATTTTCGGTCTCAATGTTATTTTCGTGCACTTCTACTTTAAATATTTTTTGATGATGAGAAATGGCAATTGTTGTAGAGTAGCAGTTTCTGAATGGCAAAGGTTTAATTTGCAAAGTCAGATTAAGAAACCTGCAATCAAGATGGACAGGTGCTGCATGCAGCCTCCTGTTTAACTCAGTGACAGGAGGCGGCTACACGTTGACCCCAGTTTGCACACCCAAACAGGTACAGATGCACGCCCTTGGACGAAGACAGCTTGCATCCAAGGGCATGGTTCTGTACCTGTACGGATGTGCAAGCTGAGGTGGGAGTGTAGTTGCATCCTGTCATTGAGTTGTACACCTAAATGCAGCAGCTTCATCAATCAAGATGAAAAAGATTCTGGCCTTGGTTTTATATAGATCTATAAATATAGATCTATATCCGTAGATATAGATCTATATCTATAGATATATATAGCCATTTTAAATGCATGCTTAGCAGTTCTGTTATTTTAATAAAATAAAGCCCTTCAAAAGGAGTAGAATACATTTGTTAGATCAGAAGCTTTATATACAAAATTCTATGGAACTCCTGTACCTCTGCATAGGACCAATCCACAAATATCCTTCTCCTATTTGAGATGCAGCAAAAATCTTTGACACACATTTTCTGGTTTTGCCCAGAAATACGAAAATACTGGACAAAGCTACATCTCCAGCTACATGGACTTGATGGACTTATGTCTTTATTCAACCTCAAATACTATGTAACTTTGATGACCCAGACTGGTTGCTCCATGCCTGCACACCCACAACTTATCTTCTATACACTGAGAACCGCCTTGCAATACACTCCACAAAAACCCTCTTATGATACTTTATTAATGGGGATGTCCAGATACCGATACTAGTATCGGTATCGGGGCCGATACCAGGCATTTTCACAAGTACTTGTGAAAATGCCCTGATTCTTAAGGCAGATACTGGTACATTTTTAACCAGTTGACATCCGCGGTGTTAAACCCCCTTCCCATCCAGGCCATTTTTCAGTATTCAATTTTATCTCCTCCTCCTTCCCGGCGCAGGCCAGCCATGGACAGCCTCACGGGCAGAATACTAGTCTGCCTTGGGGACATGTGTTCTGCTTTGGGGACATGTGTTCTGCCTTGGGGACATGTATTCAGTTCTGGTGACATCTGTATTTAGCCCTGGTGAGAAACTTCCTTAAAATCATCAGTCTGTGTTGTTTTAGAAAAAATGGATGAAGGGATATCACCAGCACACCAATCGAAGGATTTCAGCAAAAGTCCATCTTAATGACAAATGCCATTCAAAATACGAGCACCCGCCTGTATATACAGGACATCTATTGATCACATATCCCTTTAAGAAAAGGTATCGGCAAGTACCTGAGGGAAAGTACTTGTAGTTGTACTTGATCTTAAAAAAGTGGCATTGGGGCATGCCTACTTATTAACATCATAATCCCTCTCCACTGGAGGTCAGAAACTGTTCTGACACTGAACAAATGTATAGACTATGTAGTCTACATCCATCAAATGGAATCAACTCTACACTGAAAACAGAATAGGCTTACACAAATCAGCAATAGTTGGTACGCATGGATGGTATTCCAACAGAAAACTCTGAATATAGCAGGCTGTATATGCTGACGGGGCAGAGCCGCGCTGTATCTGGGAAAGATCTTAACAATATTGTCAGGATCCACCCTGCCACCTGATTGACAGCTGAAACTGCCTGTCTAGAACCAGAGGCAGCTGTGCCCGCCCTTTCCCCTATCTGTCCCTCAAGTCAGCGCTGGAGGAACAGAGTGGTGGGGCAATCCCTGCTGGGAGGAATGACTGACATTCACCTCTCTCTACAGGGAGAAGATCATGAACTGAGCAATCAACAGTTTGTGATCACTTAGTTCTCGATCTATAGAGCCAATGTGTGACGGCTGCGGTGTCGCATTGGATTTAACTATTGGGATGCGTGTATTTCACTCTCCCCATAATTCTCCTTTAAGAGAAAGGTGTAAAGAATGGGGAAACTTATAGCTTTAACATTGATGGTATTGATGGACCTTGGTTATTATCAGTCCTACAAAAACAAGATATATGGAAGACTCCATAAGGGTTCTTCATCTCCCCTAATCCTCAACCCGCCCTATCTTCCGCCCTCCACTGTCTGTTCATATTTGACTACAGAGTTCGTATATGAACATCCTACCATGCCTACGCATACATACATGAACAATAATTGATAAGTCGAGCATTACAGGGGCAGGCATTTGCAGAGACCTGAGGTTGATAGACAACCACACGAACAAACTCTAGCACTTACACTACACACCTCCAGCCATACATTTTAGACAGCATACCACTCGCAACACATTGAATGTTGACTGAGGTACCAGTTGTCTATAATGAAAATGTATGCCATTTGTCAACGAAATATGGTTGGGACCTTTGCATACCCCTTGTTGTGTTTTTGTGCAAACTAAAGTATTTCTAATAAGCTTAACGCTGAACTCTGGGGGGGGAGGTGGGGCGGAGACCAGTCCAGTCACCTTGCACAAGGAAAGAGAGCAGAAGTGATCAGTCTTTATTACAGGAAACTCCTGCACAGCGGCAAAGTTTCTTGCTGGATTACTGCACAGATCGAGAAGAAATACACAAAACACACCAAGGTTAAGTAAAGATACACATGCCTCTTCTATTTAAACAATATTTGGTTATCCCAGAGTTCAGCTTTAAATTACAAGTTGTAAGGTGCATTATTTACCATTTTTAAAGAGTGAACACTTTGTTCTTTTTTGTCATTGCCGCATATTGTTATTGGTTTTAGTAGTTGCTGTACTTAAAGTGACATTAAACCCTCAGATTTTTTAACATAAGCCATTACTGTAATGTGTGCCTTACTGTAATGTGTGCCTTACTGTAATCCAGGGTAGTTTCCCTTCTCTTTGCTGCTCTTCCTTTTAAATCCTCATGTCTTCTCATGCTTGGGGAGAACTTCCCTTTGCAGCTGAGTGCCTCTTCCTGTAGTGCTGGCTCAGGTTGCAAACCTACACACAGACACCGTGTATCCATTCCTCAGACAAGGCAGTCTGCTGCAAAACAGAAGTTCTGCCCAGCATGAGAACAGATACAGATTTAAAAGGAAGAGCAGCAAAGAGAAGGGAAACTACCCTGGATTACAGTAAGGCACACATTACACTATTGTTTTATGTTAAAAAAATCTGAGGGTTTAATGTCACTTTAACAGACTGAAGACAGGAAAGACTAACTTAATTTTTTTATGATAATCTGCCAGGAGAACTTGTGGCCTTAAAGAAAGTACGTCTAGATAACGAGAAAGAGGGCTTCCCTATTACTGCTATCCGTGAAATAAAAATCCTTCGCCAGCTTATCCATCGCAGTGTTGTCAATATGAAGGAGATTGTCACTGACAAGCAGGATGCACTGGACTTTAAGAAAGACAAAGGTGACTTCTCTGAAGAATCTTTAGCCTCATGTGGCTTATCATGATCTGCTCAGGGTGTCTTGTAACACTGACTGTTTCTGTGTATTAGGTGCCTTTTACTTGGTGTTTGAATATATGGACCACGACCTGATGGGGCTTCTGGAGTCTGGGCTTGTGCAGTTTTCAGAAAACCACATTAAGTCATTTATGAAACAACTTATGGAAGGACTAGATTACTGTCACAAGAAGAATTTCCTGCACAGAGACATCAAGTGTTCCAACATCCTGCTGAATAACAGGTGACAAACCATAACGGATAATTTTTCACACAAATTATGTTTTGTAGAGGCAAAAAACTCACATTGTGCTCTTTTTACAGTGGGCAGATCAAGCTGGCAGATTTTGGATTGGCAAGATTATACAACTCAGAGGAAAGGTAATTGTAAACTTGTGATTACTCTGATTGTATAGGTTTTGTTGTTTCATATCAGATCTCAAGCTATTTTGGTGTAATACCTTGAGGTTGTTTGTACAGAAATAGTAATGCTTTACTCTAGACCCTAATCATTGTTCAAATCTGTGTGTGTGTTTCCTGCAGGTGTATAGGGTTGTTGTGCTTTTCCAATCCATTTAATTTGTCTCTCTGGCCCTCTATTCTGCTGCATGACAGTTTTCATGATACTTTGATACCATGGACATTAACACTAGGCTGCTTCATGCATCATATGCAAAAGAAAGAATAACACAAGGACGGCGCCTTGTCTTTGTGAATTACGTTTATTAATATGAATAAATAAAATGCTACTCACAAGGCTAGATGAGTCAGACATGTAAAACAAATCCATCTCTATACCACAGATAGTCTTGCCTGGTGAACACCCACAGCTAAATTTTATGGAGCTGAGCCTGCCAGCTATGGGCCTTTCTAACGTGTTTCAGGGATTTGCCCCCTTCCTTTAGAAAATGAGACCTTATATTCTCTGTGATGTGAGGACTATTTGCGATATGGAGATGTGAGTAGCATTTTATCATTACAACCCCAATTCCAAAAAAGTTGGGACACTGTAAAATCGACATGAAACAGAATGCAAGGATTTGCAAATCTCATAAACCCATATTTTATTCACAATAGGAAATAGAAAACATATGAAATGTTTAAACTGAGAAAATATACCATTTTAAGAAAATAAATGAGGTAATTTTGAAATTGATGCCAGCAACATTTCTCAAAAAGCTGGCAAAGTAAGTGGTACTAACAAGGAAGAGCTGGAAGAACATTTTGCAACTAATTAGGTTAATTAGCAACAGGTCAGTAACATGATTGAGTATAAAAAGATTATCTTAAGGTGCCCATACACCTTACAATTATTGTACGTCGTATAATTGTCGTACGGCGGCCCCATCCTGCCCCGATTTATCACAAGGTTCAATCAGCGGTTGTTAAAAAAACACCTGGACGAATTGCGGTAATCGACCGCGAAAATCGTGCGATCGACTGAAGTTTCCGAACATGCAGGAAAGACAAGAGTCGTATGATTGTACAGTACTGGCGGTTGCACACTACCCATACACCTTACGATTGTCGCACAAAAAGTCGATCGCATACGATTATCGTACGATAATCGTAAGGTATATGAGCACCTTTAGAGAGTCAGTGTGTCTCGGATGTAAAGATGGGCAGAGGTTCACCAATCTGAAAAGCTACATCTAAAAATTGTCGAAGTGGCTAAAGCTGGCCACATACCTTACAACTGTTGTAAGGTTATTAAAAAAAACGTACGATCTGCCCAGGCAGATGGTACTTGCGTTATTCGCAAGCCCGCCCCTCTGAGGGGCGGGCTTCAGATGACCGCAATGTTGAACGGGCAGTGTGCCCTTGCGCACACAGGCCCGTGCGGCATTTATCTTGCGAACATGCCACACACCCGGCGACAATCGTACGATTCTCAGCGGGTTTTCGAACATGTTCCTGAGATAAAGTCTTGCGACCATACAGTAGAAACGGTCGCAACGCCTTCCACACACCTTGCGATAATCGCCCGATCGCGTTATTTCCCGCGATTATTGTACGATTATCGCAAGGTGTGTGGGCACCTTAACGCTAAACTGATGACCGTGCTTTTATAATAAAAAAAAAATCTATCTATCTATATCTGTATAGATAGATATAGATCTGTATAGATAGATCTAGATCTGTATAGATAGATCTAGATCTGTATAGATAGATATAGATATATATACATGTATATATCTATCTATAGATAGATATATATATCTCTATTGGGATGCCCCTCCAAATCATTGGATTCAGGTGTTACAATCACCTCCATGGCCACAGGTGTATAAAATCAAGCACCTAGGCATGCAGACGCTTCTACAAACACTGGTGAAAGAATGGGTCGCTTTCAGGAGCTCAGTGACTACAAGCGTGGTACCGTGATAGGTTGCCACCTGTGCAGTAAGTCCATCCGTGAAATTTCCTTGCTAGTAAATATTCCATGGCCAACTGTTAGTGGTATTAAAACAAAGTGGAAGCAACTGGGAACAGCAACTCAGCCACGAAGTGGTAGGCCATGTAAAATTACAGAGCGGGGTCAGCGCATGCTGAAGTGCGCAGAAGTCGCCAACTATTTGTGGTGCCATTAATTTCAATTAATGCCCCTTGGCCGCAGTGGGATCGCCTGTATGCGTGGTATTGCAATGACATGCGTTCTGGTGCGAGTGCAAAAAATATGCATACCGATTTATTCTGGAGTAAACTTTGTTTATAACTCCATTTGTGTATTTGATGGAATTATTTTTTTTATTCGATTAATGGAAGAATTGGAAAAATAATCGGCCAACTTATTGATTTATGAAAATAATAGATAGTTGCAGCCCTACATATTTCAGCAAGACAATGCTAAATCTCATACTGCATCTATGACAACCGCATGGCTTTGTAGTAGAAGAGTCCAGGTGCTTAACTGGCCTGCCTGCAGTCCAGACCTTTCACCAGTTCTAAATATTTGGCACATCTTGAAATTAATAATATGACAAAGAAGACCCAGGACTGTTGTGCAGTTGGAATCCTATATCAGGCAAGAATGAGACAACATTCCTCTCCCAAAACTCCACCAACTGGTCTCAGTTCCCAGACATTACAGAGTGTTGTTAAAAGAAGAGGGGATGCTACACTGTGGTAAATATGACCCTGTCCCAACCTTTTTTTTAGATATGTTGCTGCCATCAATTTCAAAATTACTTTATTTTTTCTTAAAATGGTCAATTTCTAAACAGTGAATATGTTTTCTGTTTTTTATTGTGAATAAAATATGGGTTTATGAGATGTTGCAAATCATTGCATTCTGTTTTTATGTAGATTTTACACTGCATCCGAACTTTTTGGGAGTTGGGGTTGTATTTATTCATGTTAATAAACAAACATACGTCACGAAGACTCAAGCTGTCCTTGAGTTATTCTTTCTTTTACATATGCTGGAGACTTTCCTGGTGGAAGTTGGTTGGCGGCCTGTTCTTGTGAAGAATTAAGCCTGTGTGGAGTGGGCAAAGTTGGCTCTAGGCTTTTTTTTTGGACATACAACATTTTGCTTTATGCACCATGAATGGAATGTTGGCATCACAGGATTTAGCTTCAATTACACTTTCTGTATTTGCTTTTTGCTATTGCAAAACAGCTTTGTGTCTCAACTATAATTTTACATGTGTTTGGTTTTCTCTTTTGGTTCTCGGCATTAGGCTTTAAATATTTAAGCATGTTGAGCAGTGCTTCTCAACTACCAGGCTGTGATTTGACAACTATCAGTGTTCTCCAAGTATTTCCAAAGCTGGCAGTTCTTTATTTTGTGCACCTGCACCAAATGCTTTCCCTGTGCCAAGCCATGGCTTTTCCTCTACTGCTGTCAGTCTCTGCGTGCAACTCCCAGGCTGAGCAGGAAGCTGAGAGGTGCTGCAGCGCAGAGAATGTGGAATGCCTCTGCCTCAGTGTCAGCCTGCACAGAAGCAGAACCAGGGAGTAGCAGTAGGAAAGTTCTAAATTATGAAGAGTTAATAAAGTATATGAAGGAAAGCACCAAATGGTACATACCCACCCATCAATCTGACCAAAATATAAAGGTTTGGGTGTATATGTAACACTTAGCCTGTCGATAAACATTAAAATACCCCCTAGAACTTAAGACTAAGTATATGTCCAGCCAAAGGTTTGAATAGAGTGGAGAAGGATTATAAAGCTTTGATGGAGAGATTTTCCCCTCATTCACTGTCCCAATGATAATGGTTTCCCCAGATAGGAAGTGATAGTATATTCATCAAAGCAACATGGACAAAAATAAAAATGCTAGGGGAATCTGTTTGGAGACATTGAGTTAGAGTTCCTCCAAAGGAACCCCAGACATCAGTAAAAATTCAACAAGGGATCTAATCCTTCCCCATTTTATACAAAACTTGTGGAAAAAAAAGTTCTCTGGACATGCACTTTAAAGAGACAGTCGTTTCAACAAAACTTGCCATAAAATATGTGCATTTAACCTATTTTATACTTGTTATTCGCCTGTAAAATCCTCCCTTGTGTAGACATCCAAAAGTCCTGAAACTTCTGCAGGATGCTGACATCTTGGATGTTGGACACTCCCAGAGAGGACTACAACCTGTAATAAGGGAGGGGACTGTGCTAAGCAATTAACTATTTCTGGGGTAGACACATTTTCTAGCAAATTCAAAGGAGCGTTGTAACCAAATATAAAACAAATTATGAAAGGAGAACACACTGCAAATGTTTAAAATTCTTGATATTTCTGTTCTATTACCTGAATATTTTTTGCAAGTTAGTGACGGGGTCCCTAACCTTCAACTTCTGCCTAACCCTGAATGCAATCTCTTACACTAAAGTAGTGTACACTTAATTAGGGCTGCAGCCAACTAATCGCTCATAATCGATTATGAGAATAATTATTAGTTGCAGCCCTACACTTAATTGTTTGGTCTCTGAAAGTGTAAAAATCCTGTGCCAAGATTTCAAGACCAAAATATATTGACTCAACATTCTACATCTTTAATGTTTATGTGTAGGCGGGCAGTCCATAAAATGTACATTTTATTAGCTAAAGCTATGCTTTACTGTACTGGCTTGCCCGGATTCTATGTACCAGGTAGTCTATATGCCCTGAACAAAGTCGGCATTTTAATTGGAAAAAGCATCTTTAATGCCGTGCATAAATAAAGATATACAATAAGATATAGACAATCACCTTTTTTTTTTACATAAATCAGAAGATACTTTAGAAAATGGACGGGAACAAAATGTAATACCCTATCTGAATGTGACAAAAGAAACATTCTAATATGGTGAAAGACTTAAACCACTTGGTGACCGGGCTTTTAAACCCCCTTCCCATCCAGGCCATTTTTCAGTGTTAAGCGCTGTGGTACTTTGACTGACATATTTTTTCCGTCATGCAACGCTGTACTGAAATTAGTTTTATATAATTTTTGGGGACAGATCGAGCTTTCTTTTGGTGGTATTTAATCACCACTGGGGGGTTTAATTTTTTAATATATAGCGAAAAAAAAGTTCAGAAGGTTAAAAAAAAAAAAAGCCTTTTTCCTACATTATGTTATGAAACATTTATTACCCAATTTTTCGGTAAAATATAAAAGAGAGGGTCACATCAGTTAAATAGACCGGAAGCACGTCAAGCCTCAAAAAACAACCCTATCCAAAATTGGCAATAGGCTTTTGCCGCTCATCATTTTAGTGTCATCAGTGATTGATGGTTCTAAAATTATCGCTGGCTGTTATATGTAACGTGCGGCGTAATGGGCGCAATCGTTGTCTTCACACTTAGGCTCACCCGACGCATATTTGCGTCTGTATGTGAGGGCTGGGGGGTTAAATAAAATTGTGGCATATTTTTTTTTTTTTTTACACTTTGTTACCACAAAGGGGCTAAGAAGCCCCCTATGTGATATCAAATTATAGTGACGGGTCCTTTTGTATGGAGACATCAGGGGTCTCTAAGACCCCCAAAGAAACTAACGAAGCACAGATCTGCTTCATCAGCTTCTCTCCAGCTTCTGTAGCCGGAAATGACAGCTGAATGACGCTCTGGTTGTGGTATGTCCTTTGGTGTCCTCGCATCTAATAGACTGTAAACTCTATAAAACTCATGTTAATCTTTAGACGCATTATGTTTGTGCTGTCTGCTCAGATACAATGACATTATCACTCCTTTCCTGATTGTTATTGGCTAATAGGAAAAAAAAATCATAACCAATTTTACTTACTGGAGACAATCTTGAATGTCTAATTTTTTACCCTTTTTTTTGTTTGTTTTTGCAGTCGCCCATACACAAATAAGGTGATAACACTGTGGTATCGACCCCCAGAGCTGCTATTAGGGGAGGAAAGGTACACCCCCGCCATAGATGTGTGGAGTTGTGGGTAAGTTGACATAACATTTTGTGAATGTTTGCTTGGTAGAAAGTTTTTCCCACTTTGGAAACACAGATGGCAGAAAATATGAAAGGGTATCTAACCCTACAACATTCTTTACAAAATGAGTGGGAATTTCTTTGTCCAGCACTACCGAGAGGTAGAACTATATAAGCTTCATTGGACTCAGCAAATGAGGTTTCAATACATTATCAAATTATGAGAAACCTTGGAAGCAACTTTTCGAAGTGTAGTTTTTAAACCCTAAATCGGATTTCTTTAGCAAATTCGTTTTGTAAATCTATTGTTTCTTACCTAGAGTAACACTTCGTGCTGTGCAGGGACTTTCAGCTGGCCATTGGGCTGCGTATGTAAGAAACCTGTTAGGCAGCCCAAAGGCCATCTGAAAGAAAGTAATGTACACAACAGGCTGACAACTGATGCTGATTATGAGGCAATAGCTTAACATTGTCAGTCTGCAACAGGAATGTCTGTTACTGGCAGGATCTCCAGGTAAGAAACGTTGCAGTGGATTGTCAAAAAAATGTTAAACCCCTTCCTTGCCCCCCACTGTAAAATAACGTCCTCCCAGCAAGTTCCCTGTGATAGGAGGAGGGCCTTAAAGAGACACTTTACCCATATTTTTTAAATGACAACAAATACACCTTTAGAAATGTTTAGTAATGGCAATCTACAATCAGATACTTCTAGATAATTGCTGGCTTTTTATTCTTTGTAAACCTTTTTATTTTTTCTTCCTCATTCTTCTCACAGTGGCCATTTTTACTAAGGGCAGATTGCTATATCTCCCTTTACTTCCTGGAACTCTGGCACATGTGACTAGGGCATGTGACCATGCACATCATCTCAGTTGAGGAAAATGCCTTTCCTTGAGATCTCATGAGATTACAGATGAGATTTCCCAGCAATGCTCTGCTGATGTAACCTTCCCAGGATGCAAAGCTTGGGCACGATTAAATAACTTGTGCCAAAGAGGACCAGGAAGTAGAAAAACTGTATGTAACTGTATGTAAAATAAAAATGTTTAATGAATGTAAGGTGATTTCATATCACCATGCAGAGCTGAATGTGATGTGATTTTTAGTGAAAGTGGGCAAAGGTCCGCTTTAATTAAAGTCCAGTGTTTACACCTGCAGCACACTCTGGAGAACATTTTGATCTCCAAGAGGAAGCTGCAGACTGTTGTAGGGGGGCTGGAAGATTTCATTAGTAACCACACGGAGTGTTTACTGAGCAAATCCTTCCTTGACATTGAACCCAACATTGCACAGCTCTCAGTAGCTGTCAATCCCAGTACAGCTGCAAGGATGCAAAAGCAGATCTGCTTGGACTAGTGGCAGGAAAACATCACTGGTCTACTTGACCCCTGACATCTCCATAAGGAGTACTTTTCACCACTGTCACATAGAGCAGGGGTGGTCAACCTAGTTGATAAAGTGCGGCCGCTGACATCACCGAAGAGTCGCACATAATATTCAGCGAATGTTACAAATAGCTGTCAGCATGTCTGCAGTCTATGAGAGTTGGAGAATGGGGTCATGCCTAAGGAGACGGCTATAGACTGCAGACACATTACACAAGACTGTGAGATATCACTGTTGTTACAAATGAATAGAACAAGGGTGGTCAACTTTCTTTGTTGACCACCCTGTGTGGCCCTTTACATCACCAAAGGCCCACACATGATTTTTGTAAATGTAATGCTGGAGAGATGTTACATGGGACTGCTAGATATCCCTGCTATTTACAGCCCCTATACAAGAAAATTATTCCACTTTTGTGCTTCCAACAGCCCACTTAAGTTACTTGAGTCATAATTAATATTTTTCTCTGTAAGATATACTAGTGCCAAAGAAATGGACCAAACTGTTTAACTACTAGAAGGCAGACTAAATAATCTTTTTCCTTCACTGGCTAAAGTAATCACCAAAACAGAGACTACGGTCTTCTGGAGCTCTGAAGGCCACATGGGACACCCGGAGAAGGGGACTGATGAGCTTCTATGTGTCTGGTGCTGCAGGTTGGGCACCAGGCACATAGAAGCTTATCAGTCCCTTTGTGGTTATAGTAAATAGGAAAAATCTTTACTGTTTTTAAAGAAATCATTTTATTTTCACACACACCATATCGGTCCATATCGATGAAGACCACATTCTGGGCATGTGCCCACTGGGAGAGCAAAGTTTAGATGGACTATGTCCCCTATAAATGACCGCACTGCTGGTAAGGTGAGGGTCAGGTAATCCAGGGCTAGTCTCTGCTGGAGGTGCTTTGTGTAGCATCCCCATCTCCCATGGGCTGCCCCTTTCCTTTCAAATATGGTGTCATTACCCTCACTCTGGGGTATTGTACTGCTCATGTGCCTGCCATTTTACCTTTTCTTGGCACACGCTGAGCTGGTCTGCCCTATTCTCAATCTGAAGATCCTCAATTGGTTCCTAGGAGTCCAAAATTTCTGTATGATATCTACCCACATTGTCATTCACTTTTGTATCATTGGAGAACAACAAGGATACATATTTGCACAATCCCATTTTTCCTGCCTATCAGCGCTACCTCTATCGCTGTGGACACACAAACTACGACTTTGCTGCCCTTCCATAAAGCATGTCCACTGCTCCTCATCTCCCTAGATTCTAGCCCCTGTTTTTGCCCTCATTCAGCCTCAGGAGATCCCCCATAGTGAACTACGTGGACAACCTTTATCTCAGAACAGTTGGTGCAAGCCTTATCCAGCATTCATCAGAAGATACACACCCTGCAGAGCTTTGGATGGGTCCTTAATTTCCTTAAGTAGAGGCTGCAACCACAGTTAGGTAAAGGCTAGGGATCCATGTTTTTTCACTGTAGATGCCTTGTTCACTCCGTGAGATTAGTTCATTCTGATCTGTGCCTACCCTTCGAATACTGCTTCTAGGTCGCTTGCTTTAACCCTTCGCTGCCAAGCCCTCCAACACTTTTAACCTCAGCTGGCCAGACCCTTTTTGCAATTTTTCACCTTTTTGTTTAATGTATTTTCAACTGCAGCTTTTAGAGTTTGTAAAAGACCCTTCAAACCATTTATTTTCTGAAGACACAGGCCCGGTAGAATAAAAAGACGGTACTACTAATTTTTTAGGTCCTGCGATAATTGCACAAATGTTTATCAAATCAAGCAAGGTCAAAGCAAAGACATTTCTTCCCAGTAGGTGCTCTGTGGGACGCTTCTTATCTTTCTTTCTCTATGGCCTAGACCAGCGTTTAGCCTTGTGTACTATTAAGGGTCAAATTTCTGCCTTGGTAAGCCTTTTCCAAAGTTTGTTTGCCTCTCGCTTTCTAGTGTAGGACTCTGTGCAGGCAGTTGCTCAGATTGTCCTCCCATACGCACTTTGTTGTCTCCGTGGGACTGCAACTTAGTCCTGTCAGTGCTGCAGAAGTCATCCTTTGAATCCCTCGGAGATATCCCTATGGCCTTCCTTGTTGCCATCACTTCTGCCAGGTGTATTTCTGAATTGACAGCCTTGACTTGTAAAGAGCCATTTCTAGTTATCCACAAAGACAAGGTAGTGCTGAGGCCTAGGGTCTCCTATTATTCCTATGGTGGTTGCTGTCTTCCACCTTAACAAGGACAATTGCCCTACCTTTCTTATAGCCTGCTGTTAAACATACAAAATATATTCTCTTTGCAGTTTGGACCTTGTTCAGTCTACTAGTGTTTTTACCTGGCTACTTCTGCTTTTCTGTAAGTCTGACTCCCTCTTCCTCATACCTAACGGTCATTATATGGGGTAGCTGGCTTGTTCCGCTGTCGCTAAGTAGATTCAGCAATTTGTGACTCAGAGCTGTGAGGTTCATTGGTAAAGTTCCCCCTTTCCAGTAAGAGCTGCCACTATTAGGAGCGTTGGTACTTCTTGGGTCTTCCAGCATCAGACTTCAATTTCCTGAATCTGCAGGGCTGAAACTTTTGTCCTGTTAGCAGTTTCTTCCAGTTTTACCAGGTGAATGTTTAGATCACTTCAGATGCTAGCTTCAGCCGCAAAGCTCTTCAGTCCTTCAAGCCCTCTGTCTTGTGGGCCCATTTTGTTATAGCTCCCTGCTGGGGTTTGTCATTGGCCTGTTAGCCGTTTGCTGTTTTGCTTGCCCCTCTGTTGGACTGCTTAGAATCATCTCCGTGTCCTGTTTGTGTTTTCTGTAAAATCCATTTCTTGGAGTACATCCCCGTTTTCTGTGATCCACTTTTTGCTACAGCGGTGAGGCAGGCTGGTAGTAGAAAGGGTTATACAGGGCGGTCCTTATAGCTTTGATGTGCCAGTGTCCAGCCACCTGGAGGTAGCTGCATAACCCACTAGCTCCAGAATCATCTCCCTGTGTCCTTGTGATGTACTCAAAGGAACATATTTTACAGGTACGACATAATTTTTTTGCCATTTCGCAAGTAAGTGCAAGCACTTTTCACCCTATAATTAATTATTTATTAGGTCAACAGCCTTTAAAAAAAAAAAGAAAATAGGTTCACAATGGCCTTACTGTACGTTACAGTTGCCTCGGGCCATTTGGTGATTTGCATCAGTTGTTTTGCATGTGCCCTGGGTGGTGTGCAAAAATAGTTTCTCAGTACACTGGATGGCACCCAAGGCCACCGCAGCACAGCACATCGTTCTGCTGTGTGTAGACCTGAATGGAAAAAGTAAATCATGCTTTACATTGTCCACCCAGTGGACGCCAGCCATATGCTAACAGTTTTGGCATGTGGCTTGTATGATCTAAACTACGTCTTTGTTTATCGACCTTCGCTGATGTATGCATCAAATTGTACACACACTTGGGGTTCACTAGTGAAATGTTTGGAATAGTAATAATAATGCAAAAATTGTTGTGCATTAACCCTTTCGCTGCCACCGACTTATGGCATACGGCAAAACACAACCGCTTGCAGCTGGCCACGTCAGTATGCCATACGGCGGTGGCTTCTACCGTTCTGCTATAACCTCATGGTCACTTTAACGACCATGAACTTACACCAGAACGGTTCCCCTGACGGTCCTCTGTAAAATAATGTCTGTCATCTGTGTGCAGAACCAACACTGGAGTGATCTCTGTAAAGAACTGGGGACACAGTACTATGTGTCCCCAGTTGTAAAACACTTACTGTTCATTCATGACTTTCTTAATGGGCAGTAGCAGATGAGTACAGAGGCTTATATATACCCATACATAAATATTTATCTACAGTTTGAAAAGGACTCCGTACAGAGGCTTCACATTCGTTCAGAACAGGCAGCAGAAAAAGAAGTTGAGGACTCTTTGTGTTCTTAATTTATTTATTTTATTTTAAAAAGGAAATGCCAGGGGTCTGTTTAAGACCCCTTATATTTCCTTGATGCTCCCCCAACAGAATAAAAAAAAAAAAATAGAACACAGCCCTATGCCATGCACATGTGCTGCAGTGCGTTGTTAGAATGCATCGCAGTGCTTGATTTTTTCTTTCTTAAAATAACATTAATTTAACTGTGGCAGCACATGGCAAAACGTTGTGACGCATTGCCGTGCGTTGATATGCTGTGTTGTGATTAATTGTACGCCTGTATCATTTTATAACAACACCAGCACAGTGCACAAACGTTTTTTAACAAGTCACTTATTTACAGTTTTGCGTTCATTTTTTTTACCGTTTCGCAAAAAGGCACAAATCAAAATTTACAAATATTTGTTATTAACCCAATACAGTTTTATCTGTTAGATTAAGTTGGAAAAGTATATATTTTGTGCACGGATACTGATTTTAGTGTGCTTTTATCAACAGAATTGTGTATTTTTATCAGTTTAATATTAATATATTTGCGCAATTATCGTAGGACCTACAAAATTAGTAGCACTGTCTTTTTATTCTACCGTGCCTATGCTTTTAGAAAATATATGGTTTGGGGGGTGTTTTACAAACGTTAGCAACGCAGCAATAAAGTATCAAAACAATGGGAAAAATTGTGTGGCCAGCTGAGGTTAAAAGCTTTCCTGAGGGCTTAGCAGCGAAAGGGTTAAACGAAGACTGCATTTTTCTTCCTTTCTAGGCTTATCAAAACATATTTAGGACATTTAAAAACTAGTTTACCAAGTAAAGGCCCTTGTGCTATAAAACTGTATTTATTCCTTCTGTATATTCACATATTTGCTTGAAATTCAGCATTAAAATTTTAGCAAAGCATTTGAAACAGATTTCAGGACCTTGTTTCTTCAAAAGCAGATCATAAATAACCATATTAATGTTTCTTTCTTTCCAGATGTATTCTTGGTGAACTCTTTACAAAGAAACCAATTTTCCAGGCTAACCAGGAGCTGGCCCAACTAGAATTGATTAGGTATATTCTTAAACTGTTTTTCATTTATGAAGTTTAGTGCTAAGAGAAACTAAGTGTATGTGATTTTATTTAGGGACAGACCGATCCTGTTTAATTTTGTCTGTAAGATTGTGTATAGATTACAGGTGGACAAAGCCATTGCATCCTGTCACTCACTGTATTTGCCAAGTGCAGTGATGGTTGAATTGGGCTATTTAGGGCTACGGTGGTGGTGGAAGTGGGCACTAGGATCGTTATTGATTAGAGATTTACTTTTTGTCATAAGCGCAGAGTAATCTGCTTTTGGTCTTTATATGCAAAAAACATTGTACCATTTTTTTTTTCTAATTTTATTTTTAATATTCTCTGTGGCTTTTGTGTATTCTACTTGCAGCCGTCTCTGTGGAAGTCCTTGTCCAGCTGTTTGGCCAGATGTTATCAAATTACCATATTTCAACACCATGAAACCGAAGAAGCAGTATAGAAGGCGGTTACGGGAGGAATTCTCCTAGTGAGTCTGTGTTGGTAAAAAAAAAAAATGCTTTAAGGTTGAATAAATATAAGGATTAAGTGCCTGAAATTCCAGTGCTTTGCAACCACAAGTTAGTAAGTTGAAGAATGTTTCCTATTTTGTGTTTTTCATGAATTTGTTGTATTTTTTTAAATATTAGGAACCTCAGAGATGCAATTATACCAAAAGTAAATTTTAGAAATTACCCGTAGATTTATCTTGAGGCCATTTTCCTGCGTAATGGAGAGAAGGTAGATTAAGGCAGGCAATTCATGGGTTATGGGTTCCCAAAGACCTAGGTAGCAGTAGTATGATATTTGCAGTTTTAGTAGCGCTACGCAGGTGATTTTAACCACCTCCCGGTTTTAACCACCTCCAGGCCATGACGGTTCGTGAGCCTTACAGGAGCGGCAGGGTTTTTTTTAAGACGTCCTACCCCCCTCCCCCCGCTTGTGCGCGCACACGAGTGGGGAAATATGTCAGCCATGTAAACAGCCAGTAATGGCTGTTTACTTTCAAGCGATTGGGCGTCTCTAGTACCAGCTGCAGGTGTGTGGCCTCTGTCACCGCCGCTGCCAGTCCCGAGATTCGCTTTGCCCGGCGTGGAGATCAAAGGGAGATCAGTACACGATCTCCATTTGATCTCCTCTCTGGTCCCCGAATGCAGGAAGTGATGTGTATTACATCACTTCCTGCATTCAGTGTCACTCTCCGGTTACAGATGCTGATGAAGCAGATCTCTGCTTCATCAGCTTCTCTGGGGGTCCCTAGGTGACATTAGGGGTCTTGGAGACCAGTGATGTCTCAATAAAGAGGACCTGTTATGTGAATTTGCTATCCCATAGGCAATGTCTTAGTCCCCTATGTGATAGCATTAAAGTTAAGTGTAAAAAAAAAAGTTTTTAAAAAAATGAAAGCATAAAAAAAGTCACAAATGGGGAAAAAAAATGTAAAATAACAATTTTTTTTAAAGTCCCCGCCCATATAAATGCGCAATCATGCGTCGGATGCGCCAAAGTGTGAGAATGACGATTCCGCCTATTGTTCCGCACATGTTACATATCGCTGCGAACGTCGGAATGAGAGCAATAATTTTAGGGCCTTCAATCCCTGATAACATTAAACTGATGAACGGTAAAAGCTTTTAAAGCGTCGCCTATGGCCAATTTTGGGTGTGGTCGTTTTCTGCGATTTCGCGGGCTCGCGCAATTTTAAAGCTTGACCTGTTTGGTGTCTATTTACCCCGATTTTACCCCGTCCCTTATGTTTTACCAAACAAATTGGGTAATAATAAATGTTTCATAACATTTCATAGGGAAACAGTTTTTTTTTTCTCCAAATTTAGGGTACTTTTTTGTTATATAGTAAAAAAGAAAACCGCAGTGGTGATTAAATACCACCTAAAGAAGCTCTCTGTCCCCAAAGAATGGTGTGCAATTTGTTTCAGTACGGCGTTGCATGACTGAATAAATGTCAAAGTACTGCAGCGCTGAATACTGAAAAATGGCCTGGCCAGGAAGGGGGGTGTAAACACCTGGTTTTCAAATGGTTAATCTCTTGCTACTAAGAGTGAAGCTATGTTCCAAAAAGGTATGTGGAGGACCAGGCACTAGTATTGCCTGTAAGCTCCCTGCTGCTGCTATTTTCTCTATTGCTGACTCACCATGACTTGTTCTCTGCTGTCTCTGTGTGGAGGGGGACATCTTGGTATTAAAGCAGGGCTTTGCTTCATGTTAGAGCTGTCCCCCCTGATGAGCAGATGACTGGTGGGGGTAATCAAGAAATATCAGTAAACATGGAGAAATCACAGATCTACAAAAGGATGGAGCAGAAGCAGGGAGATGCTTGAACTGAGCAGAAAAACAAAAAGGCGAAGTCTAAAGCGCTACTACCCTTGGGAACAGGGCGTGGGGGGTGTTCAGGCCCGGATGGCTTGAAGAATGGAGGTTTGTGTACCGTCAAATACTCAGTTTGGTGTTAGAGGCGAGAGGGAGAGAGAGGTAACAAATGAGGCATGAGTGATGGTGCCAAGAAAAAAAAAGTGCACGCGCAACCCCGCCGACATCACCGCTCCACAGGGAAGGAAACCAACCAGCATTCCCCCCCATCCATCCTCGGACCAGACGGGACCCCTCCGGCACCCGCGGACGAGACCACCACCCCATCAGCTGTCCTTCAGCAAACCAACAGAGCCAGCACACACTTCTCTCAACTCAGAGGAATCCACAGGAGTAACTGCAATCAACCCTCCACCACAGAGACCCTGACGTCGATGACTGCACACCCATGCAAACCCCATGGTGAGTTACTAGACACTTTTTTTTTCTTGGCACCATCACTCATGCCTCATTTGTTACCTCTCTCTCCCTCTCGCCTCTAACACCAAACAGAGTATTTGACGGTACACAAACCTCCATTCTTCAAGCCCTCCAGGCCTGAACCCCCCCCACACCCTGTTCCCAAGGGTAGTAGCGCTTTAGACTTCGCCTTTTTGTTTTTCTGCTCTGTCTTCCAAAGTTGGACACCCCGGTCCACACTCAAACTAAAGCAGCACACCCCTCCGCATACCCCATAACCCCCAACATATACTTTCTATAAGGAAAAACTTCCCAAAAGAAAACCCCTCCCCCCAACAGAATAACTTCCTCTCTTTGTCGCTGTTTTGGAACCCACTCCCCAACACATCCGGAAGAGCGCTGCCACAGATGGGACTCAGGTCGCAAAACTTTCCGAGATGCTTGAACTGCAGTTCCTTAGATACAGCTTAAGCAAGGAGAACAGTGAGCAGCACAGTAGTGGCATCCTTAAATCTTATGTCACAGGTTTCAGCAGTCACAGGTAACAGTGATGATTTCACACTACTGATATACAGGAATGAGGCTCAAGGCTTATGTACACTTACATACATAAATACACTTGTATTTTTTTTTTTTTTTAGGAGAAATTTAACAGAAGATGCATATATTTTAGGGTACTGCTTAGGCACAACTACAATTTTTAGATGTTCATTATAAATAGCAAATCTTATTTTTTTGCATTCAGGTCCACTTTTGATAGACTAATGTAATTAATGGCTTCCTACTGAGTAAGCTACACAGGTAGCATGCCTTGGCATAAATTGCATATGAGTATTGTGCAATAATGCAAGATAGATCAATGCTTCATCCTTATTGTGTAGCTTTACACAAGTAGCATCCACCTTCCTCCCGGCTGTATTTTTGCTCCTGACCTTATGTCCAGTGTCTTCAGCCTTACATACTCCTGTGGTGCACAGTAGGGTGGTTGCTGTGGTGTTTTTCTTATCACGCAGGTTGTTAAACGACTTTTCTGAGATAAACCTAAAATAAAAAATAAAGCAATACCATAGTACATTTTTGAGGAACCTTCATTCTAGGGACTTGCAGTGCACCAGCAACATTAAAGCTTGCTGATGGGTTTTGTGCTCCAGTACAAGTCAATGGGAATGTCAAACCCCCTTAAAGCAGGTTAGGAGGTCAACTGCAAATCAAATGCACCTGTCAATGAATTCTCAGTGAATTCCAAAGTGTTTCAAATTGATATCAAACTGATGCCATCGGAACAGGCCCTCGGGAATTCATTTCATTAGCATGTGTTTGACCTGCATTCTTATATCTGCTTTATTTTCAGCATTCCAACTCCTGCTTTGGATCTCCTAGACCACATGCTAACCTTGGACCCTAACAAGCGTTGCACTGCAGAACAAGCTCTTCTGAGTGACTTCCTGAAGGATGTAGATGTCGGCAAGATGCCTCCCCCAGAGTAAGTCTACAAACCTGCAGACAAACCTGTTCAGCACTTTCCACTAGTAAATATATTTAAGCAAACACTGTGGGCCCCTAAGCTTTCAAAACTGTTGTGCTGGCTGATTTACTTATTTGTGCTTATTGCATTATTTTTAATTTAAATAATTCCCTTTTAAAGTGTATTTAAACCCAAACTATATTTTAAGCATGTTTGAAATGATGTCTTATGGTACATTTTTGTGCAGATTCTTACCTGGAGATTCTGCCTGTAAAAACTCTTCTGTTACAGGCTGACAATACTCCTAATGAGCACCAATGTCATCAGCCTGCAGTGTGCACTCTTTTAGCTAGCTGTTAGGGCAGGTTCACACAATTTTCCGGACTAGACGAAAGTGTAGTATATTGCATCTTACCAGCCCTTGAATGTGCTTGGCTGCATTAGTTATGGCCCCTTGATTGACGCAGCATTTTATGTTCATGGACTATGGGTTACAAAGCCATCTACAGGAGATTGGACACTAGGCACAAAATCTAAGGCCAGCCCCTAGGATCATATCCCCTCCTCTGACCTTCCTGGTCAGTTTCGCTTAGTGTCAGCCGCCAAGGACAGGTTTTCCCAAAGTTTTCTCAATTAGGTTTTTTTTGTTTTTTCTTTTTTCAATCTACGTTTTTTTTCTTTTTAGGATTTTTTTCATGACGACCATGAGGATTTCTTCAACACCTGGTGGTAGATGTAGGCCAGATGCAAAATCTCGGCAGTCTCTCCAGTCAGTCATTGAGCGCAGGTTTCCCTAAGTTTTACACCATTGGCATTCTAACTGTGACAGCCTTGCGGCAGCCATGTACCTACAGAGATATACTTGGATGTGCCTTATTGCAAACACAGGACACTGATTTAGGTGTAATGCCAACATCTGAGAATTCACTAGAGTTTTTTTCCACGTCTAGAGTTGGGGCAGCTGCCTTGCCTGACCCTGTGTGAAGACTCACCTCACTATGTAAGTGGGCCAGATCTGGATTCCCTCCCTGGTCGTGTTGCTGTGTTTGGCACTACTGGGATCGGTTTCACCTCGTTTGGCATCTGATCGCCATTTATCTGGCTGGGTTCCCCTGCCTGGTCTGCAGTTGATTGCTTTTGCCGGAAGGGGTGACTTTCAATACGCACCTTTTTCCTTTCTGTGCAATCTTCAAGCAGCATAATTTTTCCATAACTCTGTGCTCTGACATTGTCTGGCCATCAGTGGTGCCATAGCATACCCTTTGGATCACAATCTACTGCGTGCAGTGTCAGTTCAGAGGCAAACAGTCCCACCGTGGGTGTGGCATGTGCGAGGGCCTGTTGCTTCTTCTTTAACTGTGTAGTGGTATCTGGTATTAGACAGAAGGCAGGTCATCCTGTGACCACTAGGGAAACCTGGAACTTAGCTTCCTGCTCCTTGGTCTGCACTATGTCTCTGGACAATAAGTGATTTTGCTCCACTGTGTGACAGGTATGGTCTGATAATCGCCGAGTCCTCCTTCTGAGCCCACTGAGGTACCTGTTGGCAATTACCTTTCAGCAGAAGTCTTTTCCTCTGAAACATAGGGATTTATTTCACAGCTTTCAATCATCTGTATTTGTATAATTTGTTTCACATTTCATGAATTCACTGGACTCCATCGCTGACTGGCTGTTAAAACTGGTATTGGTTGAATGTTTTCTAGTTGGTGGATTGCATTACTGTTTATAGATGACAATGAAACATTATGGTGTTCAGCCTGCTGGTGATTGCCCTAGTTGGGGCTGTGGGGCATTGTTGTGTTTCGACCATGGCATAGATTGTCGATGCAGGGACTGTTCTTGCTGTTTTTTCTCTTCCCTTACTGTGTGGGCACCTGGGTTTAGTTTCCTTTCGGGAGCTGTTCTTGGCTTTCCACCAGTGTTGGGGGATATTATTTTTCGAGCCTGATGCACCTACAACTTCTCTGTTGGCTGGATGTGTTGTCAGCTTTTGAAGTTTGATGTAAGTGACAGCGTGAGATCTGCTCTGAATTTTTCTTTACCAATCCAGGAGATCTCTGCTCTCTAATTCCAGTCTTCAAAGACTTCTAGCATTTTGGTGGATCTGCATGTCCTGGCATATTCCGGCAAGACTTGGTGTGTTAGTTGGCTTCCCCACTCACAAATTTTCAGTAGCCCCTGTCATACCGGCTAAACTTTCTTTTACATGGACCATTGTTTCTCCTGATTGCTGGCCTGCTAGTTGGCTGCATGTGCAAAGGTGTTGTGGGCTTATAGACTTTGAGGTGCTTCTCCACTCTTGGGGTTTGGTCTTATTGTAAAACTCTCCCTCACCCTTGCTTATTCTACCTAAAGCTGCATTTGTGATAGGAATCCTCATATCCACTGTTTGTGGTAGAGGAGTTTCCCAATTTTTCTTTCGCCTATTTTAGGGTGGTGTTTTTGATGGCCTTTTGTACACTAGGTGTTGGTTGTCTGCCTTGGCTGTTTTTTTTTGTTTTTTTGTGGGGTTCTTGGTTCTGATGCACTTTCACTGGAGTTTTTAACTTGGTCTCAGCAGACCTTCTGTACCATCCTCTGTGCTGTTCCTTGTCCTTTTTGTCCATGGGGAGGCTCGTTTATGATGGTATTCTGCTTCTTGGCATGTCGTATCATTGTTGTCTTCCTGGAGTCCTGTTATTCCGATCCTTAGGAAATGTTCTGCCCTTCGAATGTGCGGACGTTGTGTCCTCCATAACCTCTCTGAGGTAAAGGGTATCTTCTTTTTTATTTTTTTTGGTACATTCTCCTCATTATATGCTCATTATAGGAATGGTACTTAATGTCTGGGTTCACTCTGCCAGGGTGGTAGGTATGCCCTGGGCCTTAGCCTTCAGACTTCTGTCTCCCCCATTATAAGACTGCTTCAGCCAGACTTCCACAGTGTTTTCTAGGTAGATGGGTCTGTTTGCCTTTATATAGGTTTCAGGCAGCTTGGAAACTCCCACTTTATATTTGTAAGCCCTATGGTTGCACACCCATGTTTTTCTCTAGTGGCCTTTCCAGGACAGCACACGAGATAAGCCCCCCCCCCCCTCCCCCAGGAACAGGAAACGCATCACCAAATCTTAAAAGGAAGTCCTGCCAACATGGTCAGTATTTTATGTTTCCTCCTTCGGACGGAAAGGATCACCTGGAACTTTGGATAGGGAAGGCAAACTCCCTTGTGTTTTTTTGTATAAAACTGCTTGGGAAAACCCTGCAATTCATGAACATGACATTTTGAGCCATTCAGTAGACGATGGCAAAAATTGTTGTTGTTGTTTTTTTTACTCCAAAATTCCGTTCTGGGGTCCATTGAGTGACACAGCATCCTGCCCTCTGGTGCCTTGTGTTTTCATATTGCTATAACTGAGCAGGATGGTCAGAGGAGGGGTTATGGGCCTAGGGATAGGCCTTGTTTTTTTTGCCTGTTTTGTCTCCTCTGGGGCAGCACTATAATCAGTGGGTCCTGAATATTAAATACTTTGGCACTCAATGGACTCCATTAAAAGGATTTAACGGTAAGAGCAATAATCCAAATTTTTTGAAGGCGAAATATAGTTTCTGCAAGTACTGAAAATACTTTGTTGATCCTGACAGAATTCTAGTGTCCTTTCTGTGCACTGAACTAATATCTTCAATGTTATTAGCTTTCCCAGGTACCTTCTGTGAGCTATAGGACTCCTCCTTCCATATAATGGAGGACTGGTGTTTGTAGTCTAGATCTGAAGATCAGCCTAGGGTGACAATTTTGTATTTTTAGATATTTGCAGTGAGTTATGTCACTCTAGGGCAGAACACGTTACTGGCAAGATCACCAGATAAAAATATAAGAGGGGAAAACCCTGTAAAAGGGAATCTAAAATATGTCTCTTAGCTGAGTCCGATCATCTTTGCAAGTTTTAGTAGTTTTATAGACAACTAGCTCTCAAAATAATAAGCACATTAAAGGCACTCAGGAGTGTATTATTTCTATTGGGGACCTGCAGCAGTCTTTATCTTTTACCTCCCATTGTAAATTGCACAATTGATAACAATGACACCATTGTTTAACCTTATAATTGTGGCCACAGTTTGGTGGAACTGGGAATTCTTTTGGGATATTTTTCAGTACTGCACTCTTTACTGGATATTACGGAAATATATAAACAGACAGCATGTGACTTAACATGTCGGTGATCACTCAAACAAAATATCAATTTTGGTAGAATTCTTTTTTTGAATGCCAATAGAAATTAATTCCTGACTTGACTGATATTTAGCTAAGCTTTAGTTTGGTACTGTTTTCACATTATGAACCAGATTTGACTTTGTCATTCTCTCTCATAGCCTACCCCACTGGCAGGACTGCCATGAGTTATGGAGCAAGAAACGTAGGAGGCAACGGCAAAGTGGTATTGTGGAAGAGCCCCCTGCCATCAAAGCTCCAAGAAAAGAAAGCATTGCAGCAGTTAGCACAGAAACTATCAAAAATAGCAGCCCAGCCCCTTCTCAGCCAATCAAAACAGAACCTATTACAGCTGACTTGTGTAAGTAGCCATTTATAACCTTTGTAGTTAAGTGCATTTGTAAATTGCAAGAAATCAGACAGCTCTGCCATGTTGCTTAAAGGGAATTTAAATGTTACACTGTAATAGCATTTAAAATATAATATAAAGTGAAAGTTAAGAAACATAGTTCAGTAAAACAGATCCCAGGTTTATACACTAAAAACTTTCACTTTATAAATAAATTGTAAAGGTGCCATAAGGGCTTGTGTACACATGATTTACACTCAGAAGCAAGTCAGTTCAGTTTGCTTTTTTTCAGGTACTTCGATGTGCCTTTTCAGTTGCATAAGGCACTGCTTATGTGTTTTAAAGTGTTTCATTTCCACCTTTGTAAGTGATTTTGCATGTATTGTGGTAAGAAAGATGTGCAGTGATGTATACATGTGCACATTTTCATGACTCCCATTGCAGGCTTTCTTCATTTTTTAATGAAGGTTTTTATCAGGCCTGAAGCCTAAAAAGTGGAAATGGGCTTTAAGTTGTATCTACGTTTTCATTTGAATTCATCTTCTAGGCAAACAAAAGCCCTTCCACAAGACCCCTTTTGTTTTCTAACATCAGGATACGCAGTTCTGCTGGTCTGCTTCCTGTTTCGAAAGATACGTTGGTAACGGGATGTAGTCATCTGACAGTTTGAGGAGATTTGTTTTGTAAAACTCTCAGTAGGCATTCCTCGGGGTGCAACACTTTCTGTGAGCTTTTAAGTAGGGCTGGTAATGATTAAAATTTTCCTGTTCAATCGAAATTTTTTTTAATCGATTAATTTCGATTAATTATAACGCACATACAGATCCAACTACATTGGCCTATACACATACAGCACAGCAATGAAGTAATAAAATGAACTAGTATCACACTAATCCAGCACATTATTAATCTCACGTGCCCCACTCAATATGGCCGCCGCTTTAGTGGGGCAACTCAGAATAATAACGTGCTGGATTAGTGTGATCCTAGTTCATTTTATTACTTAATTAATTGCTGTGCTGTATGTGTATAGGTCAATGCCAGGGATCCCAACCTGAAGTAAGCAATTTCAGGGAGGTGTCCCTCTGTTTCAGGGAGGTGCCCTCTCCCCCCCATCTGCGGAGGGGGGGTTAGGTGGGGCTGGGAGAGAGCACCCCCCTGAAATGATGGCAGATCGCACAGGAAGCAATAGCTTCTTTGCTATCTGCAGACTTTTTTTTTTAGTATTCTGCCAGTTGCAGTTGTCAGAATAATAAAAAAAAAGCATAAGAATGCATAGCTAGATTCCTATTGGCTATTTCACTTTGCAATAGCCTATAGCAAACTAGCTATTGCACCCGCCCCCTACTGCTTTCAATCACCAGAAGAGGACCTGATGGAAAAAAAATCAGGTACCCCCCTCTGCTGATTGACAGCAGCAGTGGGCGGGTGCATGAGCTAGTTTGCTATTGGCTATTGCAAAGTGCAATAGCCAATAGCAATCTAGCTATGCAATCGTATGCCTTTTTTTTTCTTTTCTGACTGACGGTCAGGCCGCGGCTCCCGATGTCAATCAAAAGAACTTTGATCAATCAAAATAATTTTGATCGATCAAAAAAATTTACGATTAATCGTTAATTTCCACAGCCCTACTTTTAAGGGAGGGAAAGATGAAACGGGCACTGACATTGCTCGAGTGTGCACATTCAGTACACACTCTGAGCTGCGGTGACACAGGAATGGGCACAATTGGTTCCATACTATGTGTCCCCATTAAATCAGGGCTGAACTCGATGGACGTGTCTTTTTTTCAACCTGACTATGTAATTTCTGTGCTCTTACTCTACATTTGATTTGTCAAGTTACTTACAGTATTTTGCACTCACCTTAGAAATGCTGTTGTAGTTTTGTGTGTTGAATTGTAAGGTTCCTGCTGATGGCAGTTCACTGGAGACCTTGAAAATCTCTTTGCAACACTTTTAAAAAGGCATGTCAGTGCATCTTAAATTACATGAGAAAAAACCTACCATTCCAATTGCAGTTCACCTATGTATGTGCCACTGTGCAGCTCCATTGTGGCACCCCTTGGCTGCTGTAGTGGAGTAGCACTCCACTGCAGTAGCACTTCTCAATGACTAATAATTGTTCCAATTGCGTGGTGCTGTATAGCCTTTTCTCCCATCCCTGAGAGGTTAAGGCAACTACAGAATCCTTGAGAACATGTATATCCACCTGTGACATACAGGGCATGTTAGCAGGACAGACCCAGGGTGCTAAACAATTACAGTGTACACAAATCTTAAACTGCATGTTTAGTTACAAGTAAATGACTGGATAACTAAAGCTCTAGGTAAAGACCTGATTATATAATGCCATGGGGTCTTTTGATAAATGCATGTACACTTTAGTCACCTGTCTTTGTTTTTTTTTCCAGCTGCTTTGGGGGATATCACACAACAGCTAAATCAAAGTGAGCTGGCTATCCTGCTGAATCTTCTCCAAAGTCAGACAGATCTCAATGTCACCCAGATATCTCAGCTTTTGAATGTTCAGGGCAACCCGGACATACAACAACAACTGGAAGCCCTTAACCAGTCTATCTCTGAGTTAGCCAGCTCTACAGCTGCGACATCAGAGGTGGATGCCTCTAAAGAAATGTCAGCTCCAGAGCAAGCAGAAGCAGAGGGCCTTGGAACTCAGGGAGATATGCAGAGCGTTTTGGCTGTCCTATTGAGCCAGCTCATGAAACCACAGGAAGCAGCGGAGACGCCAGGAGAAAGCAATGGAGAGCAGATTGCAAATAATCCTCCTGTACAGCTAAAACCTAATGAAGAGGATGACGACGATGAAAACGACAAAGGGACAGTGTTGGAGGAGGATGACGCAGGTAATTTGTGGTCGCCCTCAGTCACCCATCTCTTCCTCACTACATGTAAGGGAACCAAACATGGTAGAGCTTTATAAATGCGCAGGGGGTAACAATCTGCTGTATGATTCCTCTGTGTGCTGAAAAAGTGTCCCCGAGATCCTCTCTGCAGCACAAGAAGGAAAAAAAGCAAAGACCTTACACTCCTGTATTTTTGCTTTATAATAAAAATTCTAATTAAAATGTAATCTTGTTATTTGCACCATTTACTTGCTCTTCCTACATTCTCATTAAAATCTTAGGTGTTAGCGTAGCTGCCACTTAGGAGGCATGATGCAATGAATTTTTCAGTATTTATGCACGCTTCCTTACATTTCCAGTTCTAAATTCCTTCTGTCCCTTTGCCTTATTCCTCATATTGTTACATGAAGTACTTCTGCTTTCACTGGCATGTACTTCTATTTAATCCCTTCCATTTACTTTAGTAACCCATAATCCTTCACTTGTCCAATCATGTGCTTGTTTAGTCAGAACTTTTAGGCCCCGTTCACACCGGGGTGGTTCGGCTGCACGGATCCGCCGACATGAACGATCCCATATATTGCTATGGGGACTGTTCATGCGAGCGCGCGGGTCTGCACAGTCCGACCCGCCCCCCGCCTGTACTGCTCCCTGCACTATTTTTGCTGCGCTGATCAGTGCAGTTTCCATACAGGTTTCAATGGAACCGTGCTGATCAGCATGGTTTTGGGAGTTTTTAAATTGCATTTCAGCGCTGAAACGCTGAAAAAAACTCCCTTGTGAGATCAGCGCAGTAACCACGCCGATCCGCAACCGCCCTGGTGTAAATGGGCTCTTACTCTTAGTAATACAGATGCCACAGTTTTTGTAAACTTACACTGTATCTCTGAAGCTGGCCACACGCTGTGCAATTGCCTGTAGAGATGCCAACGGTCATGTAGCAGGGTGTGGAATTTTTTTTAAAAACTACTTGTCCAAGGGCTAAAATGGGGGCCAAATCTACTTGTCCTTCACGACAATCTACTTGTCCCAATACAAAAAATAGTTTTAATCAAAACTAAGGATGCACCAATACCGGTTTTTCGGTATCAAGTACGAGTACCGATTTTTTTTGCTTTCGGATCTCGCCGACACTGAATACTAATACCGGTGCTTCCGCTGACATAGAGCAGGCTTCCCTGGTAATCGGGAAACCAGGCAGCAGGTAATGACATCCCGCCCAGGTTCCTGATTGCCACGGAAGTCGGCTCCATGTTTGGCCTGCTTGATTGCGATTGGCCGGGAAGCCGGGTGGCGAGTAATGACCTGATTGACCAGGAAACTTGCTCGATGCTGATTGGCCAGGAAGCCGGCTTTCCAGCCAATCAGCAAGGAGCCGGCTTCCCGGGCCAATCGGAAAACCAGGAGGCCGGTCATTACTTACCACACGGCTTCCTGATTGCACGGGAAGCTGGCTCCATGTTCCCCTACGGCACTGCCAGTCAGAGGAAATTTTCATCTGGCCGTAAGTTCCAATATCGAGGAAGGTATCGGAGCATTTGGGTGAGTACGAGTACTTGCCCAAATACACGGTATCGGCACAGATACTAGTATCGGTGCACCCCTAATCAAAACATATTTTACTGTGCTAAATAGCGCAGTCATCTGACCACGTTGACCAATGAGTGCTTGCAATTTGCGAGCGAAATTCAAAATGCATAGGGGAGGACTGTGCTGGACAGCAGTACGGGGGACAGATAGTACACCCATGCATGCAGATGGGGGCAGCAGGGTTTCATTTTTATTTATTTTTTCATTTTTTAAATCTTTATTTTATTTTTTTACCTTTTTTAAATTTTCTTTAACTTTAATGTTCTTCCTATTACAATGTACATTCAGCTCTGCTTGTCCGGAGCCGGGCTGAATGTACTTTAAAACTACTCGCCCGGCGCCCGAAACTGCATGTCCTGGGCGATAGGAATTCCACACCCCTGTGTAGTGAAGGGGCCTACCTACAAATGCATTCAATTTCTATTCATTTAGGTAGGCCCTAGCACTGTGTAGTTGTTGGTATGCATTTGCAAGTCAAGCCCACTTACTGCCCAGGTATATGTTAAAATTGCTTGATGCAAGTGTGACAAAAGATATCAGGAGTTGCCATTAGCATGGTCTTGAGGCCAGCAACATTTTGTGTTCACTTGAATCTGGAAGCTCTTCTGTTTACCAGGATAAGGTTTTGATTGTGGGTACATTACATAACACAGCTTTGCTTAATATGTAGTCATTTTAGTTTTTATAGCCTACTGTAAGGCCACATTCAAACTGCAGTTTGGGATTCTTGCAGCAGGAACCTATAGATTCTTGAGACAGGAATTCCACATGTCCCAATTCAGAAACGGGCCACACACTAAGTGCCAAAAAGCTGCACGTGGTCCCAGGACCTCTGGTTGGGCACCATGGCTCTAGAATATATAGTGTTCCAGTTTTTACTAGCCATTTCCTTTGACAAACCTTTTTAAAGCAGGGTGCCACATAATTTTGATGTTAGCTTGCATCTTATGTGTGAAATCTAGCCCCTTAAACAGGTAAATAACAGAGTCTTACAGGATAAGGAGGTATGCTTTGGCAAGCAAAGTTTAGACATCTAATTTGCTAGATCGCTAGATTATTGGATTGTGGCAAGTGTAACTGGTTCTTAGTTCCCCTTTAGCTGAAAACGTGACTCACTTCCTCTCTGTGTGCTATCCTAAGCTGGAAAAATATCAATTTGAAATTAACTGAAAATCTCTGCATCGTAGACAGATATGTTTAAGGGCTAGTGTATGTTTTTCTCTGTACAAGTCAGTGTGAATTCAGAGAAAATACACAGTAAATGCATCTCAAATCCTTCTCGATCACATTTGTAAACTAGCCTTAAAGCGGGCGATTGTTACTGAGATAGGGAGAGGAGTTATTTGAAGCCCAGTTAACGCCTCTCAAATAAATATTCAGTTATGTAGACATTATACTAACTGCCTCCATTTTCATATTACTACCTCTTTCCTGATATTGAAGCTGTACCATGTGAGTATAGTCAGTAGGCACCAGACTTGACCTTTATGCATTTGAACAGTCTGTAATCTAGCAGCCTTGGTCAAACACACTTTCCTTTTTCTTTTGCACTACAAGTCTGTGTGATGAGGGTTGTGGACTTTATGCATTTCCAATAAAAAATCAGTTAAATATAACGTGCAGGACTATAACGAGGAAAAAAAGTGTGAAACTTCAGTTAGGCTTCAAGTGGGACTTTATAATTTTGAATACCTCTAACTATTCAGATTTCTGCATAGAATATTTAGCAGTCCATGACATATGGACAGGACTCAATAAAAATAACTCCAGTTTAAAGGACACCATTAAAAACGTCATATTGTAAAGCATACATTTGACCTCAGTGACAAGGTCAACTTATTAAGGGTGCCCGCCCAACCACCACAAATATCCTTAGCCGTCCCGCTGGATAAAGGTGGTATGCTTAGCTTTCCCTGGATTCCTACAGTGGGGCCTGTGCAAAGGCGAAGTCTTCCTCAGTTCGGCCAAATCTCTGAGAATATTGAATAGCCCATATTTAACAAGATGATCCTGCATTGTGCTGCAGCATCCTTTCATGAGATTTAGGCTACTTAGCGTTTACAGGGATCTTTCAACAGGAGGATGTTACCCCCTGCATTAGGGAAGGTGGGGAATGGTAAGATGGTATGTGTATTATCTAACTTTTCCCTTCACAGGTTCTTTTTGACATTTTCGCTGTCAGGCCCTGCCCTCCAGTTTTAACCTCATATTTTAAAGAATTTCTCACTCACAGCTTTCAGAGTTTGTAAAAAAAAAACCCCAATCCATTAATTTTCTGAAAGCACAGGACCAATAGAATAAAAAAAAGAAGGTGCTACTGATTATTCTGATCATTAGTAGTCATACAGTAGGTCCCATCATAATTGCAGAAATGTTTATTAAAAAAACAATAATTTCACTAAAAATACACTAAAAAGTTTAGTAGTGCACACAAATACAATTAACTTTAAACATTCCTACCCTCCTTACTCAATCTAAAAGATAAAACTATTAAGTTTTTAAATAACAAATGTTTGCACATTTTAAATTGTGCCTTTTTGTGAAACCATGAAAATGAAAAGGAATGCACCGATATATCCACTGCCGAAACATAACGGCCGAAAATGGCACTTTTGGCATAATGCCGAAAGTGCAATTTTCTGGCCGATACATCGGTGCATCCGTTCTTTCTCCCATCCCCGCTGGGCGCTGCTCTGTGTCCCAGCAGGGAGGAGAGAAACTGTCACAGGCAGCCGAGCGCTGCCGGAGGAGAGCGCTGTGAGCTGTCAGTCTCTACACCTCGCATCGGTCAGCCTCCTGTCACAGATCAGAGGAGAGCAGTGTGGGCAGAGACAGCCAGCGCTGTCACAGGAGGCTGAGCTCCTCTCAGCCTCCTGTGACAGCGTGTGAGGAAGGAGATCGGGTTTATAAATAATTGAGGATATAGGATGTTGACTATATCCTCCATTATGAAATGAATGGGAAGTGATCTACATCCCTTCCTGTTCATTCATGATTGTGGTTATAGTAAATACACTATGTTCTCATTGAACAGGAACACTCATGGGTGATTTCTGTTCATTTATAACAGGGGCTGCAGAAAAAGAGATTGAGGACTCTGTGTTCTCAATCTCTCTTTCTATTTTAAAAGGTAAATATCAGGGGTCTGTGTAGACCCCTAATATTTCCCCAAGGCCCCTAAAAGTAAAGTAAAAAATAAATAAATATTTGAAAAATTTTGAAAGTTAAAATAATTTTTGGTTTTGGCCTGACATTTATTTTGCATTGCATTTTTGGCAGCAAGGGGTTAAAGGGGAAAGATGTATTTTCAGTGTGCATACATTGAGTCAACATTATTTTTGATGCGTTTGTTTTGAAATTCTTGCCCTTCCATTTTTAAGTTGTATTATATTTAGAGATCTGATGAGTAATCGCCAAATGAAGTTCTATATTTCTCTCATCCTCATTCTTGGTCAACTACTGTTAAGATGGCATATCTGCCACACCCAGAGTTCTTTGTTTTGAGTTGTCCGATACATAAGCTTGCATTGTGATGAGTAGTAAAGCTAAACTAATCTGTAGAAAGCAGAGCCTGCATATGTGATGGATAAATATGGATGTCCCTTTCTATGTGATATGATTCGAAAATATACATTGAAGCAAGTTTTGTAAAACATTAACACGCGTGTATATATGAATGAAATATTTATAGGAAATATTAGATCCCCTGTTGGGTTTTTACTATTTGATGCTCTGTTAGAGATTTCACCTCACTTATTCTCCTGACAGGAAGTAGAGAAAAATCCCCAACAGCATCAAATACATATACCCTGTTTCCCCAAAAATAAGACCTACCCCGAAATTAAGACCTAGTACCATTTTTGGGAATTGATAAAATATAAGACCTACCCCAAAAAGCAGACCTAGTTGTGACCATTTCCAGGGCTGGTGGTGGCATAAGGGGGAACTTAAAGAGCCACGAGAGAGAATCAGTGGTGCCAACGAAGCCAGCGCTAGAGGAAGCGAGGCTGCCGCGCAAGGAGCAGAGCCGCATAAGCCGATGCTTCCTCTATAGCGCCGACTCCTGTCACAGGCGGAGTGATACCAAATGCACTCCGCTTGTGAGGAATCCATAGTGAAAGCGCGCTTCGCTCATTCTGGTTACCAAATTGCGCTTGGAAAGGTGTGGCACCCCTGATTGCCCTGATCATTTTTTAGAAAAGTAGAAGACTAGGACCACTGTGTGCTTTCTAGTTATTTCCAAGTGGAGTAAATGGCCTGACAAGATATATAGAGTCCAGGATAATGTTTTATTGCATTCAGTAGTCCCAAGACATTTCTGGTGTTCAATAGTGCTCCCTTTTATCAGGCAAGATTGAAAAACAGGAATTCATAAAGTCATGTTAATAGAATTTACACACTCAACAAATGAACGTAGATAGGGTTTTGCGTATTCAACGATCTCGTTAGTCTGAGACGCATTTGGATCAAGGCCATATATGGCAACATAAAAAGCACAAAGACAGAAAAAAAAAGATAAAGACAAGGCTAAAACATCATAATGGTGACTATAAAATATTATCTAAAAATATTGATTTAAAAGGCTTGATGAGGCTGCACTGTATTTATTATGCAACGCATTCAATTTTTCCCCTGGCCAATCAGATTGGATAGAATAAGGACAAATAGTTTTTCTTTCCTTTTGTAGAAATACAGAGACAAATAGTAGTAGTAAAATGTCTATAATTTCAGAGTTTGGAAAATGTTTATTACCTAGTATTCCTGTATAGATTCCTTTTTATAAAGAACTACTTGTTAAAAACAAATTTTCATTCCCATTATATTTTGTATACCATATTCCATTCCCGTATTCCAACTCAAACAACAAAAAAATATTGTGGTTGTGATAAAATAGCCTTCAGCAGGTTCAAGGTATTTTCAGAAAAAAAAAAATCTTTAACATAAAATTAATTATGTTCACTTTCCCCATAAAAATGATATTTGCATATATGAGAATGTGAAAGATTATGACTTATAACAAGTTTTCTTCCCTGGCATGTCGGTGGTGGGGCAGGCCACTCGCACAGCATGGCTTCTCCTGACTCCCAAGGATCTAAAAGTAGAACTAAAGCTCATTAGTAAAAATTGCTTTCAGGTAGGTATATCTGGTAAAAGAACTCTGTATGTCCCTTTTGGCATAAAATCTCTTCCCTGCCTGCTAGCTATTTTACAAAATTGTACACCGACAGCCACATGTGATGTCAGTATAAGGTGGAAAGCTTAAGTAGTGTGCTCATGGGTGGGAATTACATCCCTGGTTGGCCATTAGAGAAGTCTGGAGACTTCAGACCAGGAAGAAGACCGGGATAAAATGGCGGCAATGAAACATTGGGATTACATTTTGTGGGAGAAAAGGGCATTTTGCTGGGCAAGTTTGCCATATTGTGCAAATATGCTGAACATACTTGCACACTATAGCAGGATCTCCTTGGTCCCCTAACTATGGGTCTGCTATAATGTGAGATGGACACAAACATAATATACAGTGTCAAGTTTAGGAGATGGCCAATTTGCTTAAGAAAAAAAAAAAGCAAAGCTTTTCTGATTTTGAGACATAATGCTTAAGAGGGCTAGACTCAAGTTGTGGGTTTTTTTCCTTTTTTTATTACTAGAACAAACAAAATTCCAATATACATTTATGCAATACAATATATAAATTTCTATGCTAAGGTGGGAATTCCCTTGAAGATAAACTCAGAACAAATGGTTTGGAAGGCTATGGAGTTTTATATTTCATACACCCTTCAGCATATTCAAGCATACGGACAATCCAACTCTTCCTTTCACCATTAGAAATAGTGTTTATTTGCTACAAACCTTCATTTGTTTGAACTCTTCTGTATCCGTATAATATTGTGAAGTTCACCTGTAAAAATATTTTTTCCCCTCCCTTTTTCTCTTTTTCTCTACATTCTTGTAAAGATGCAGTCAAAGGAAGTAACGTTTCTCCTGCTTGTCAGCCGTGCATCCTGCCACCAGAAAAGAGACCACCAGAGCCACCTGGTCCGCCACCTCCACCACCTCTTTCCAAGAGCCATGTTCCTGACCCAAATACAGTGGCGACATCTGCCCTAATGCAACTTTTCACTCAGCCGGAAGTAGAACCTGCCACCATGAAGGGTGGAACAGAGAACCAAGGATTGAGTTCAGACTTTACCCGAAATCTGCCCTCCAGGACTTACAGCTCGGAGGTGCCAGAAGAAAGAGACTCAGGGCAGTTACTTGGGGAACAGTCCCCTCAACCGATAGGGAAAAGCCGAACATTTCCAGTACAGCTGGGAGAAACAAGTGGTTACCAGGGAACAGGATCCCTGCAATTCCCAGGGGATCAAGACCTCAGGTTTACAAGGGTCCCTCTGGGGATGCACTCTGGCACAGTGCCCACACATGGACAATTAGAGGTGACCAGTAACAGCTCTCATCTTTACCAAGAGGCCAAAATCCCCAGCTACAGTGATTTGGGGTCAGGGACTGGAGCAACAGCAAACCAGGCTTGGGTTGCCCCAACTCAGGCATTCAATAAGACATATAGAGCACCTACGCGTGCACCTCCAAGGGGCGGACAGGGGAGAGGAGTCAATTATTGAGTTCCAATTATACTGTTCTATAACTGCCCTTACTGGCCTGTTTCCAATATGTTGAAGGACTAAATGTGGCTAGCTTTGGCAGCTGCAATGGTTATAAACCCAGAGAGCCTTGAAAATTGGTTGGGTTTTCGAGAAGGGAAGTATAAGTAAAGGGGGCTGACTTTAAATGGTCAATTGCTGCTTCATGAATGTGTTTGGGACACTTGTAGCCTGTGATCTAGAGTTTGTCTACCCCTTCATTATTCTTTTCCAAGTTTTAGTCGGGCAAGTGACGGTTCTCCAGAGTTGGCAAGCACCATCATTCTAAGATGGTTGAAAGGTGGGCTGCATAATATGGTGTTAAGTGTTCAAAATTTCCCCATCTGCTACCAAAGGGCTCACAATGCTAACTGTATTGTAGGTCTATTTGGAGAAGTATCTAGTTATGTGGTACCCCTCAGGAAACTAACAAGAGAGACCCACATACATGCAAATGCAGCTGGCTGTGTACAGTTTTTTTAAGAGATTTTTTTTTTCTCTTGTGTCATTAACTGCTGGATTATACATGCAATTTCTCACTGTTCTCTCAACTGCTTATGTTTTGTTTTACTTCACACCTATTGGAGCGCCTCTTACTCTTAGAGGTAATTCCAAGGAAAAGACCATGTCGGTGAACAAATATTGTGTTATGCCCTATTAAGTTTATATAAATATATACTTTTTTAAGTTGTATTTTTAGGGCAAATTTAGGCCGCTATTACACAAACTCCTGTCTTTTTTGTTTTTTGTTTTTTTCCCCCCTATTGTGTTCGCTGACTCTGTGGAAAAATAATTTTTTTAAAGTTGTTGAAGGGCCTAGACAAATAAACAAGAATTACAAAGAACTGTTACTGCTGTGTTTAAGATTATTGAGTTGGCCATTATCGCTTTTGAAAGTCCTCAAGAGTGTGTTGTCGGGTTGAAAGTAAATGAGCTGCCGCTGCTGAGTTGTGCTTGAAGGTGTATACTTTGGTGCTATTATCCTCAGCATGGCTTCACTGTTTACTGATTTAGTGACCAGGAACAAGCATGTAACCAGTAAAGTTGGAGCACTTGACCTACATATTTGTTCCATGTCATCCAGGATGAGGATGGTGGCCATAAAACTTGTACTGTCAAAAACATAGCAAAAGTAATTTTCATATTAATGTTCCTGCAGGCTCAGTTTGAGAATCAAGAACTGGCATTTGTAAATCCCCATGACATTCACTTTGTTAAAGCACTGTGAATTATTAACTGCCGCCATATTATTGTTTTTTTTCTTAAATACTGTTTTCTTCCCCTTTTCCACCTCAGCACTGCCGATCTCAAAACTCTTTGCAGCCACTCGCTGGTCACATGCACTTGCTCAGAGTGGGCTTACTGATGTGACAATAGCAGAACATACCTGCACAATGTGTGTTTGTATGGCACTCAGGAGCATGTGGCAAGTTGAAAACTAGGAACATTTTTGTTTATGAAGAAAGCACCATGTCAACCTTGATAAGGTGATCAATGCCTCTTTCTTCAAAAAGACAGGTCCAGGCTAGTTTAATGGAGCTTTCTTAAACCTAAGTAGATATTTAGAGCCCACTGCATGCGTGTGTTTTTCACCAAAATGTCAGTATTTTCTCTCCTCCCTATTGAGAACTCAGGAGCTTAATTGAGAAGACAGTTGCCATCCCATAAAAGGAAGTTATTGAACAATTACTTTCATGTAAAATCCTGACATGAAAATACTTACTCTGTCATTTTCTGTTATGGGATGACAATTTTCTCTCATGCTTTGTGATCCACAAAGCATAAACGCTGCAGCTTTTAAAAAGATTGAATATTTTTGAAAACAATTTAAAATTAAATTAAGATGCTATAGGGAATAAGAGCTATGAGATTTTAGTGATTTGCATCTTAAATGGGCCCTGTTTACACCTAGATTTTTTTGAACAATAGAAAAAGAGCTTAAAAATGCCCAACACAAGAAATCCAGTGATTTGTTATGGCCCCTGTTCACACCTGAGCAGCAAAGCGCATAAAAACGTACATGAGCTTCTCGGCAGTTTGCAGCTCGTTTTCCCCCATAGATTTAAATGGAGACACCAGGAAACAGGCAACAGAAGCATGTTGCACATTTTCATGCGCATTTGTACACGCGTTCATCCATTGACCGCAATGTCTCTTAAGCTGCCAGTCAAAATGCGCATTCTCATGTGCGTGTCTTTTCGTGCACGCATAAATGCAAAAAAAGCTGTTGAAACTGCGCATACAAACGCGCAGAAACAATGGCGCCTTGGTGTGAAATGCGGCCTTAGTTATAATGGAGCAGACTTACCTTTCACAAGTAGCTATGTTTGTTTTTACTCATCTTAGTTCTTTCCATGTAAGAGAAGAAATGTCTGTTTCTTGCCTGAGTTCGGAGCTGATAGTGGAGTGAAAAACTCACTGAACTGCATTTGGCCTGTAAAAAAATCCTTTTGCCCAGATGATCCAGATTTCACAAATAATACAGACAAAGACAAGTTTGTTGGTAACCTTACAACTTACTGAAACAATAATGAAAAGTGATTAAATTAATTGTCTCATGTATATCTGCATACAAAGATATTCTAAAATGGTCTGGACAGATTTATTTGTACCCATAGAAAAGATTATAAATAACTGAATCATAGTGATATTTCAAACGGTTTCCTGTAATAGAATGGCATTTGTCTGCAATCTTTGTAATCTTGTCAGACTATTTAAATGGAGAAAAGTAGTCACTTTTCTGTTTGCTGTGCACCACTCTAAATATGGAGCAAAGAAGAGAGCTTAAATATAGACTAGCATGTCAAAGGATGGTGTTCCTGTGATTACAGTTGCAAATATTAAGAAGTTTTAAAGTTTTTTCTTTCCCACTTTTGCTGTCAAATTTGAGGAAACCCCTCTATATATTTGTGTTCCAATTCACACTGCAGACCAGAAACAAAAATATATATATATATTTATTTAAATCTTAAGATGTTTTGTTTCAGCTGACAAGTTTTTGTGAGGACTTTCACAGTGACCTGTCCTTATAGAAAGACTGAGGACAGGAAAGTGTGGAATGTTTTTCTCATTAACATGCAATGCTTTAAGGAAGGCAGGGTTCAAACCTACTTTACAACTTATAATGACATCAGACAGCACAATATGGACAGGGTTAACACAAACCCTTCCCAGACCCTCCTAAAAGGAGAAGCCATGTAGAATTTTTAGCAAGAAAAAAAATCTAAATGGCAAGAAGCATTTTTGATTATTTGATTTAGCTTCTGCGATGTAAATGGGAATATGTAACAAATATAGGTGTTATCCCAATTTACCTACAAAATTGGAAATACACTTTAAAGTATAATCTCTTTTTTTTTTCTCTTTGCCTATATTTACTGCTAGCAAGCAGTAGAGATATGCAATAACATAAAAAAAATAAAATAAGAAAGTTACCAAAAAGGTACTTACTTACCTGTGTCTCGGCTGCTCGCTCCCATCCGAAGATCTGGAGATTCTCGAGTGGCTTAGCAGCATGATGTGGTGGGCGAATGCATAGTACAGATCTTCAGCGGGGAGAGGAGGAGAGACTCACTAAGTCAATGCACGCAGCTGTGAGCGTGGGGGACAGGAAGAGATGGGAGTCTGCGGTGGATCAGAGACCGGCACCATCACTGGAGGGATTGCTGAATACAAGCGGAAGGAAGAAGGTGATTGGATCAAGAGGCATCATTTAAGGTAAGTCTTTAAAGCAGCATGGGGGGAGAGAAAAATATTTGTGACTTTAATGTCACTTTACGGTCCATAGAAGTGTAGCCAACCTCCCTGGATGTAGGCACAGGAGGAAAATCTGCCCCAGATTCAACAGAAGGATATTGTGAATGGTAGACTAAGAACAAAGGAAAACCTTCAAAGAGATGCAAGTAGAAAATCAAGGCCAAGATACATCAATGTCTGATCATACCACCAGTCACTTTTTGACCGCCAGTGGGCTTAAAGGAAGACTTCACTGTTGAAAGGAAAAACAGCCTGACTGGAATTTGCTAAAATCCATATTGACCAGCTGTAACGCTGAGAGAATGTTCTTTGGACAGATGAGACAAAACTGGTGCTTTTTGGCAAGTCACGTCAGATCTGTCTACAGATCAAAAAAATAAAGTTTCAAAGAAAAGGACACTGTACCTACCGTGAAACATGGAGGAAGTTTGGTTATGTTTTGGGGCTGCTTTGCTGCACAAGGTTTCTTGAAAATGTGCAAAACACAATTAAATCTCAATACTATTGGGGAATTCTAGAGCGAAGCATACTGTCCAGTGCCAGAAAGCTTTCTGTCACAGGTCATGGTTCCTCCAACAGGATAATGACCAAAAATATACAGCTAAAAGCACCCAAGAATGGCCAATAACAAAACATTTTGCTATTCTGAAATGGTCTTTTTTGAGTCCTGATGTGAATCCTATCTAACATCTATGGAAAAAGCAGAAACACTCATTCTGGAGAAGGTGCCCGTCAAACCTGAGGCAGCTGGAACAGTTTGATCAAGAAGAGTGAGCCAAACTACCTATTGGCAGATGCAGACGTCTCACTGAGAGCTACAGAAATTGCTTGTTTTCAGTGACTGTCTCTCAAGATTGTGGAACAAAAACTTAGATATGGGGTCCTATCAGTATAATCCATGCCATGTCTATTTGTTTAGAATGGCATACAGATGCATTTAGATGTGCTTCAAATATTGCTACTATACCTAAAACTTAACATCTTATAATTCCCTGTAATCTCCTGCAAATGTTGTTATTCAGAATGTTAGCAATATGATATATTCAAAATGAAATACAGAGAAGCAGAGACTGAGACAGGCAGTAAGAGACACACACACACAATTACAACAATCAATGGCCTGCACCCTTTATAAAATGACACTGTTTCCACACGGGCACCTATTTTCTAGTCACCATAATGGCTCAGATATCTGTCACCTGAGTAGCTGTTTGGGTAGACTTCCAATTTAGGTTGCCAGTACAAGTGAAGATTGCATGCTCTGACCTATGTTCACAGGCCCATTTGATTTGTTTGTGTCATTTCACTCAAAACATGAGATGGCCTGACACATTTCAGTCTGTTGAATTTTGTTTTTTAATATTCCAACTAGATCTAAGTGTAGGTTTTTTTTTTATTGAAGCAAAAAGAATGTGATCATTTTAAGTTTTAAGGACTGTGTATGCTATAAAAAGTTTTTAGTTTTTTCCAGAATTAAATTAAACTGGAGCAAACTTAGAGAATGAAAATCTAAATAAGATTAATTGGAAATATATCTGTTTTCTGCGGGCATCTGTTTGGAAATGCACTATATTGTCAAAAGTATTAGGACACCCCTCCAAATCATTGGATTCAGGTGTTTCAATCACCTCCATGGCCACAGGTGTATAAAATCAAGCACCTAGGCATGCAGACTGCTTCTACAAACATTTGTGAAAGAATGGGTCGCTCTCAGGAGCTCAGTGAACTCAAGCGTGGTACCGTGATAGGTTGCCACCTGTGAAATTTCCTTGTTACTAAATATTCCACTGTCAACTGTTAGTGGTATTATAACAAAGTGGAAGCAACTGGGAACAGCAGCAAGCCGGCCACGAAGTGGTAGGCCACGTAAAATGACAGAGCAGACAGCGCATGCTGAAGTGCGCAGAGCCCTCCAACTGTCTGCAAAGTCGATATCTACAGACCTCCAAACTTCGTGTGGACTTCAGATTGGCACAACAACAGTGCGTAGAGAGCTTCATTGAATGAGTTTCCATGGCTGAGCAGCTGCATCCAAACCTTACATCACCAAGTGTAATGCAAAGTGTTGGCTGCAGTGGTGTAAAGCACGCCGCCACTGGACTCTAGAGAAGTGGAGACGTGCTCTCTGGAGTGAGGAATCCCGCTTCTCTGTCTGGCATTCCGATGGACATGTCTGGGTTTGGCGGTTGCCAGGAGAACGGTACTTGCCTGACTGCATTGTGCCAAGTGTAGAGTTTGGTGGAGGGGGGATTATGGTGTGGGCTTGTTTTTCAGGGGTTGGACTTGGCCCCTTAGTTCCAGTGAAGGGAACTCTTAAGGCATCGGCATACCCAGACATTTTGGACAATTTTGTGCTCCCAACTTTGTGGGAACAGTTTGGGGATGGCCCCTTCCTGTTCCAACAGGACTGCGCACAAATGTACAAAGCAAGGTCTATAATGACATGGATGAGTGAGTTTGGGGTGGAGGAACTTGACTGGCCTGCACAGGGTCCTGACCTCAACCCGATAGAACACCTTTGGGATGAATTCAAGCGGAGACTGCGAGCCATGCCTTCTCATCCAACATCAGTACCTGACCACCAATGCGCTTCTGGAAGAATGGTCAAACATTCCCATAGACACGCACCTAAACCTTGTGGACAGCCTTCCCAGAAGAGTTGAAGCTTGATAGCTGCAACAGGTGGGCCAACTCAATGTTGAACCCTATGGACTAAGACTGGGATGCCCTTAAAGTTAATGTGCGTGTAAAAGCAGGCGTCCCAATACTTTGGGCAATATAGTGTATATTATATAATATGTACACACACAGTATGTTAAGTCCAGAAATAATTGGACTTGCACACAAGTTTTGTTATTTTGGCTGTTTACCCAAAAAAATGCAAGCTATAGTTAAAGATTCTGGGCTTAAAGTGCAATCTCGGCTTTAAGCTCAAGGTATACACATCCATATTGGAGGAAGGGTTTAGGAAATACAGCTGTTCAATATGTAGCCCCTTCTTTTTTTCCATGGGACCCAAAGTAGTTGTACAATTGGCTAAAACGCTGTTTCATGGAAAGGTGAGGACTATTCCTTTATTTCATCATCAAGTAAGCAGGTAAAAGGTTTGGGGTTGATACCAGGTGTGGCATTTAGAAGCTGTTGCTGTAAACCCAGAACATGCGTTCACAGGCACTCTCAATGCAAATAAAAACAGGCCATCCTTGGCTGAAAAAAAAAAAGAGAAATCTATCAGAGATGGCAGGAACATTAGGAGTGGCCAAATCAACAGTTTGTTACATTCTGAGAAAAAACGAACACACTGGTGAGCTCTCCAACACAAAAACGCCTGGACATCCACAGAAAACAGTGGTGGATGATCATAGGATCCTTTCCATGGTAAAGAAAAACTCCTTCACAACATCCAGCAAAGTGAAGAACACTCTCCAGGAGGTGGGCATATAATTATCCAAGTCTACTATAAAGAGAAGACTTCTTGAGGCTTATCAATGGTTTGCACCGTGTGGTAAACCCTCTGTATTTGCTCTCGTGAATAGAAATCTCTAACAAGGCCAGCCCAGTTCTGCAACAGCATTCTTTGGACAGATGAAACTAAGATTTACCTGTACAAGAATGATGGAAAAAAAAGTATGGGGGTAGGCCGAAACATACCACATCATCTGTAAAACACAGTGTAATGGCATGGGCATGCATGGCTTCCAACGGCACTGGGTCACTAGTGTTTATTGATGATGAGATAGAAGTCCGTAACAGACGGATGAATTCTGACGTGAAATGGGATATATTATTTGCTCAGATTCAGCTAAATTGATTGGACGATTCTTCACTTTACAGATGAACAATGAGCCAGAACATACTGGGAAGGCAACCCAGCAGTTTAAGGCAAGCAAGTGGAATGTTCTGTAATGACTGAGTCAATCAGCTGATCTCAACCCGACTGAGCATGCAATTCACTTGCTGAAGACAAAACGTAAGGCAGAAAGACCCACAAATAAACAACTTACGACAGCTGCAGTAAAGGCTTAGTAAAGGCATCACAGTGTTAGGTGATGCCCATGCATTCCAGACTTCACAGTCATTGCCTGTAAAGGATTCTAGACAAAGTATTACAAATTAACATTTTATTAATGTGTGTTAATTTGTCCCAATACATTTGAGTCCCTGAAATAAGGGGACTGTATGAAAATGGTTGCAGTTCCTAAATATTTCATATTTTTGTTCAACCCCTTGAATTAACTACCTCCCGGCCGGCCGGGAGCTTCTTGGATGTAACTGGGCGTGTAAACACATCCGCTCGAGCGCAGCGCGCGCGGGAAATGCCCGTCATTTGAAAACAGGCAGCGATGCCCGTTAATATACAAGCGATCCGCCGGCTATAGAGCCGGCGGATCGCTTGTATAAGGTCCCGTGACGTGCGCCCCCCCTCCGCGGCTCCTCCCCTCCCCGCTGTCAAGCTGGTCCCGGGCTCCAGTGTGAGCCCGGGACCAGCATACTGCCTCTGTCACAGGGGATCAGAGGGAGGTTGGTTCACGACCTCCCTCCGGTCCCTTCTCCGCTGTCAGAATGCGGAAGTGGTGTATATTACATCACTTCCGCATTCTCGTGTCACTCTCCAGCTTCAGATGCTGGAGAGAAGCTGATGAAGCAGATCTCTGCTTTATCAGCTTCTTCAGGGGCGTCCTAGGTGACAGGGGTCTTGGAGACCCCTGATGTCTCCATAAAGAGGACCTGTCACCTCTTTTGCTATCACATAGAGGGGTTTCTCAGCCCCCTCCGTGATAGCAATAAAGTTAACTGGAAAAAAAAAATAGGAAAAACATTTAGTTTCCCCCCAAATTTTTTTGAAAGTTACACATAAAAAAGAATAAAGTCCCCACCCCTACATACACGCATGTAAACATGTCAGGTGCGCATACCTGCGAAAACGACGATTGCGCCTGTTACGCCGCACATGTTACATATCGCCGCAAACGTCGGAATGAGAGCAATAGTTCTAGGGCCATCAATCACTGATGACACTAAACTGATGAGCTGTAAAAGCTTTTAAAGCATCGCCTATGGCCAATTTTGGGTAAGCTAGTTTTTTGCAAGTGCGCGCAATTTTTAAGCTTGACATGTTTGGTGTCTGTTTACCCGACATGACCCCGTCTTTTATATTTTACCAAAAAAGTGGGTAATATAAGTTGTTTTATAACATAATGTAAAAAAAAACTTATTTTTTCCAAAATTTTCTGTAATTTCTCCTGAATATAGTAAAAAAATAAAACCACCAAAAGAAAGCTCTATCTGTCCCCAAAAAATGGTATAAAATTCATTTCAGTACAGCGCTGCATGACGGAATAAATGTCAGTCAAAGTACTGCAGCGCTGAACACTGAAAAATGGCCTGGCCAGGAAGGGGGTCTAAACACCTGGTCTTCAAGCGGTTAAAGATGAGTCTGCACTTCAATTGCATCCCGGTTGTTTCATTTAAAATTCATTGTGGTGGTGTACAGATCCAGAATTATGAAAAATCTGTCAGTGTCCAATTATTTTCGTGTGTGTGTGTATATGTACATTCTGTTTGAATTGTATGGTTTTAAGTATCAGGGCATTATAAAAATCATCTGGTCCTTAGCATGTCCTAAAATTAATTAAATACAAACTCAGATGAACAACACATGATATATTACACTGTCATTATTTATTTTATAAACATAAAGCCAAAGATGATTTGTTTTGGGCTAGTTTTGCAGCCACAGGACCTGGGTACCTTGCAGTCATTGAGTTGACCATGAACTCCTCTGTGTACCAAAGTATTCTAGAATCAAATGTGAGGCCATCTGTACAACAGCTAAAGATTGGCTGAAATTGGTGATGTAACAGGACAATGATCACAAGCACACCAGCAAATCTGCTTTAGAATGGCTGAAAAAGAAAAGTAGGTGTTGCAATAGCCCAGTCAAAGTCCAGACCTCAACCCAATTGAAATGCTGTAGTGCGACCTTAAGAGAGCTGTGCATAAATAAATGCATTAGGAGTGGGCCAAAATTCCTCCACAACAATGTGAGACTGAGAAAGTCATACAGAAAATGATTACTTAACCCCTTAAGGAAAAAGGCCTTCTAATTTTTTCTTTACATGTTATAATACACATTTTAGGCCTGAAAGTTACTTAAAACCCCCAAACATTATATATTTTTTGAAAGCCAAAACCCTATAGAATAAAATGGTGGCAGTTAGTGCAACTTATTATCAAACCCAATTTTTTTTTTTAAATTGCAAGTTAAATTTAGTGCCCCAAAACACTTCATAAACTATTTTCGTTTTGTAAAATATAAAAGATGAGGTTACAACGAGTAAATAGATACCCAACATGCCTAGTTTAAAAGTGTGTGTGTCCGTGAAACTGCGACAGAATTCAGTAACTTAAAAATCCATACACAATGCTTTAAAAGCCCCTACAGGTCATCAGTTTAGAGATGCGCATAAATATTGGCCCTAGAATTATTTCTCTCTGGCATGCGCAGCGATATCCAACATGTTTAGCACAATCGTCGTATATGTGACGTCTCAAATGTTCGCTGGGGACTTTAAAAAAATAGTTTTTAACTTTTCTTTTTTAACTTTAATTGCTATCACATAGGGGAGCTAACAAGCCCCCCATGTAATAGCAAATTGGTGGTGTCAGGTACTCTTTAAGGTGATACTGGGGGTCGAAAAGACCACTAATATCAGCTTTACAATCTAAATAAGCTATTGAAGTGCAGATCATCCCGGATTATCCCGTCATGGGACATGAAGGGGTAAAGTTATTGCTGCTAAAGGTGGCTCTACAAGTTATTGAATCATAAGGTGTGCTTCGTTTTTTTACACATGGCGTCTCCATTTTGGCTTTGTGTTTGTAAAATAAATAATGACAGTATAATATGTCAGGTGTAGTTCATCTGAGATTAAATTTACCCAATTTTAAGACCAATTCAATTTTGAGGGATTTTTTAAATCTGAGGGTGTACTATCTTTTTCACACGACTGTTGTGTGTGTTTGTATATACATATATACAATATATATGTTACAAACACACATACACACATATGTATTTAAGGGCACAGCATCAGTAGTTATTCTGTTATGATTGTGTTATACTGCTGCCTTCAATAGGTTTGGACACTAGCAAGCAAAAAAAAAAGTTAGTTACACTAAAATGTGTTCACATACCTTAACTATTAACACAAATGTAGCCTATTTGTGTATCGCTTGGCTATAGGTCTTCCAATCATCTCTGAATTCATGCTAACACTGTAACCACCACTCCATGTTTGCTCCTGTGATAGACTACAATCTATACAAATGAGCTAACTAAACCTGAGATTGTAGTTCATCACAGGAGCGAGCCTTAAGTGGTGGCCCTAGGGGGTATGCTCACTCGGAGAGTGAAGTTTGCAGTGCATCTCCCAGACCTCTACCTCAACTATGGTAAGCTGCATAGCCCACTAGTACCCAGATGGCCATTAGCACCTTAATGGGTTGACTTATGTGGCTCTGGTACAATTTTCTTATTGTACTCTTAGGGGTATGGGCTTAAATTTTATGCAGTTTTCCCTTGCTGTATTAGGTTTTGACACTGTGCCTGCACAGCTCCCTTAGTATACTCCTACTGCGCATGTGCCTGCCATTTTGTGCAGTCTAGCTAAGCCACATGTTCTCTCCTGCTGCTACTGCTGCGTCTCTGAAGGAGCTCCACTCTGGTGTACTGCACCTCTCCGGGTCTGCAATCCAACAAGCACTGGGTTACCTCCTGCCTACAGTTATTTACACTAGGTACCCTCTCACCACTGCTGGGTGTATATTGTTGGGGCGCACTCAGACTTGGGGACACAAGGGCAGGGGGCTTAGGAGCCACTCGGTCCAACCATGTTTCTGGTGAGAGTTCTACCCTCACTAGAAATGCAATTACTGCTAGTCCCATTGTGTTTTCCTTGTCTCTCACTATTGGCTTCAGGGGCAGGCACTCTTCATTATCCCTGAGTGTCCCTGGGCAGGTCCTCCAGTCTCGCCAAAATTCATTCCAAGGTGGGTTCGTAGGGCCATTACTCAGGCGTGGGAGCTCAAAGGGAAGGACCCTCCTTTCCCAGTCAAGACACATTCCATCAGAACTTCCTGGGCTTTTCAGCACCTGGCTTCAGTATCCCAAACCTGTTAGGCCACCACAAGTGGATGTTCACGTCTCTGAAAATGCCATTTTCAGCCGCAAGGTCCTACAGACAGCTCTTTCAGCATGGACTCGCCTTTTTTGTTCTGTTTCCCTGTTTGGATGGTTATTGTTCTCGGGTCTGTTAACCATTGGTTTGCTGGGTTGCAACCCCTCTATTGGACAGCTTTTGGACATCTTGGTGATCTATGAATTTAATTCCCTGTGTCATGTGAAGTATGATCAAGAAAACAGGATTTTTGCCTTACCTGTAAAATCCTTTTTTTGGTATGCATCACAGGACATTTCCTCCCCTCATCTGGTATGTTCAATGCTGTACTGCTTGCTAAAAAAAACTGAGGCAGGCTAGAAGTGGTAGGGGTTATGCAGGGCTGTTCTGCAGCTTTGATTGATCTGTCAGTGTCCAATCGCCTAAAGGTAGCTGCATAACCCAGTGGTCTATGAATTTTACTCCGTGTCCTGTCATGTACTCCAAGAAATGGATTTTATAGTTAAGAGAAAAGTTCTTTTTTTTTTATCAGTGTGTGAGAAAAACTTCCTTATATGTAGTAAGTATTTGCTGTTCAGGGCACAATGTCTCTTCTAATCTGTTCCTGGAAACCCTCTTTAATGATGTCTCTAGGGGTAAGAGCACTCTTCTACAGTGAATGATGCCTGGGCCTCTAGCTGGGAAGACCCCCCTACCTTGAGTCCAAGATGCAATCACTTTGTTAATCCTTCATCCTCACAGATCAGACCTAAGCCAGGGGTCCACTTCAAAAGCAACTATGGTTCTCCCAACTCCCCCAAACCTTTGGACAAGTCCTTCTCTACTTTAAAGGATGCCCCCAGCTTCCCAGTGGTGAGGATGGCTTTTATGGGATGTGGTTCCCAGGATGCATGGGTATGGGCCTTGGTTCCTGGGGGGCTACTAGCTGAAGTTTATTTTTGTCCTCCCCCCTTCATGTCTTTCAATCTCCCTTTATCTCTGCACAGATCGGCTGATCTCCATGGTGCTCTAGCAGATCTCGGCTTAAGGTATTCTGCCCCTGTCCCAATGGTGCAATAGTCTCAGGGCTATTATCCAACCTTATCTCTGCCCCCAAAGTAAGAGGGGATGTCTAAATGTCTTTATTTGGGTTCACATATTCTGCCTGGAGCCCACCAGGTCTGTTGCAGCCTCAACTTTTAAGGGAGCCTTTTTTTTGGTCCGTGTGGACTTCAGGGTTGCACACTTGCAGGTCCCCATTTACCTATGCACCAACTCTTCCCGCGCTTGCTGTGGGCCTCCGGCACTTTTGGGCCCTGCCATTTTGCCTTGCTTTTGCTCCTTATACTCCACAGGGTACTGGCTCCTGTGATAGCCCAGTTGCTTTCCCAGGACATTCATGTGTGATGTCTCGATAACTTCCTATTGAGGGAACAGTTGATTCAGGTTTTGACTGACATTTGAAGTGAACAGTACAGACTTTGATAATGTTCTATTGGAAAACAAACAAACAGACAATGCCTTGCCCTCGTGTAATGCCTTGTGCCATTCATCCAGTGATTACCATGGGAGTAGTATTTTATGTCAGCTTGTATGTTCATTGATTAATAAACTGTATTACACGAGGACAAGGCGCTGTCTGTTTGTTTTGCATGTTTTGTGAGGAATACTTCCCAGTGGCCTTTTGATGACGGCAGCCTTCAAACGATTGTGGGTGGAGAATATCATTGGGAGTCTGCTGAGCGCTGTGGTGTACATATTTCTGGAATGTTCTTTTGGATAATGAACCTTCTGGAATCGGCACTGACTAATCATTTGGGAGTACCTGCAGCTTGTCCTAGTTTAACTCAGATGAGTATTCCTCCCTGAGAGAAATTTCAAAACGCTCCACCACCCAAAATCTACCTCTACAGTCCAGGAGCCGACTAATTGCAATTGTGCATCAGAGTCATGGGCCTATCATCCTAGGATGATTCAGTTGTCTATCTTTAACAAATTGTCTAGCCTAACACTGGTGGCTCAGAAATCCAGCCCTGGAGAGAAGTACTTCCTACCGATCTCCAGGAAGATGCTCATGACAGATGCCAGCCTGCCTGGCTAGGGTTAGGGTCTGAGACACCTTATTGCAGGGAACTGGTCATTGGAGGAATACCATCTCCTGCTCAGCATTCTGGAGTGGTATGGTTGTTTCTAGACTGCCCAGCAGGAGGGTCTTCCTATCTGGATTCAGCTGGCAGGAAGAGCAGTAGGAAGGATCATGTCCTTGGCTAAACTTCACATACCTGCCTTGTCTGCTGTTTACATTTCAAGGGTGGACAATGGGCAGGCAGACTTCCTGTGCCATCAGTGCCTGAATTCGGGGGACTTGGCCCTTTACTCTGATGTGTACCAGGACCTGTGTTGAATGAGGGGGATGCTGGATGTAGACTTTGGTTACTGGATTGCACGAACACTCTGGGTGGATTTGTCTCTACGGATAGGATCTTCTGTTGGAGCAGCAGATGCTCTGGTGGCTTTGTGAACCTACAGCAGCATGATTTATTCCTTTTCCAGGATTGAAAAGGGAAGGCATTCCAGGGTTTCTCATAGTTTTGGTTTGGCCTAGGGACATAGTAATGGAGTGGTGTTTGATGCCCAGGGCCTCCTTCCTTCCTAACATGGTTTTGGCATTCTACCATTCTACCTGAAGGACATGTTTACGTTGTCTCTCTATCCAGCTCAAAATGTCTTCACACAATCTAAATTGTACTGTAATTAACTTTAACATTTTGCATGCTAACTGAGACCTGTGGAGTCTGAGATTGTAACTCTTGGAGGTCTATTCACAAAAGGGTGAAGAGTTTGGAGAAGGCAGGAGAAGTGAACAATCTAGGCCAAACTAGCTGATTTGGAAAAATTCTCCAAGTCAGCTCACTTGGTTTTTTTTTTAATTTCTCTGAGCATTACACAGTCTGACCTTGGGGTGGATTTGCTAGGATGCCCACTCCTGGGAAGATTGACAACTGTGTTGAATGTTTTCTACTTGTGAAGAACGATTGACTTTTAATTGTTTGGAAATGGCCTTATAACCCTTCCCAGATTGATGGGCAGTAATAATTGCTTCTGTAAGTTCATTGCTGATGTCTTGCCTCCTTGGCATGGTGCTAACACACATCTGAATGCTCCTGACCAGCGAACTGCTAAAACTTCAGCTTTTATAGAGGTGGTCACACTTGGTGGTGATTAATCAAGGGCATTTAATTAGCAGCACCTCTTAATTTCTATCGAAGCAGTAATGGTGTACTTAGTTTTTCCACACAACTTGTAACATAGGGTTAACTCCCAGTTACAATTATTTGTTTTACAAGTTCATGTGCCTAACCTTCCAGATTTGTGGGTGCAGTGCAATGATTCAAACAACTCAGGAATAATAGAATATACATTTACTTAGCTTAGGTACAGTATATGGATATTACAGGTACTACTGATAATAAACTAGATAAATATAATATTACCAATACAGGGAGCCCCTCGACTTCTAAAAAGATCAGAAAGTCCTGAAAACGACGGTCTACAAATAAATTTCCTGGGCACATCCTCCAATATGTCCTAGGCGAGACTCAACTAGCTTTTGTCTCTTACACATATATATTTATAAACCTTTCTTAGGCCTGGTTCACACCTGGGCGTTTTACAGCGCGTTCCTACGCTCTGTAAAACGCTCAACATGTGAAAACCAATGATTGCCTATGGGCATGGTTCCCACCTGGGAGTTTTACAGTGCGTAGCAATGCGCTGCAAAACGCCCTACGCCCAAAGAAGTACAGGAGCTTTGGGGGCGTATTTGCCGCGCGTATCCATTGGGATACAGCCAGGTAGCCCTCGAAAACGCACGTTTGGTGCACGTTTTTTTACCGCGAATCACGGTAAAACGCACGAAACGCGCGACAAGTGCGCATATTCGATACGCCTAGGTGTGAACCCAGCCTTACTGAGGGGCTAGTGTCCAGTTAGAATCCAGTTTCAACCAGTCAGCAGGACAAAGGACCATAATTCATGGTAATTTAAGTATGTGAAAGTTCACAGCTAACAGAGTACAGACATACACACATAATGCAATATATATACATATTTACTATTGGAAAACTACTAAGTTACTTGTAAATCAATAACTACTTAAAAAATACTCTGGTGAGTGTGAATTCACACCATCTCACATTTTGGTGCTGTATGCTTAGAAGATATATTTCATGGTGGATGTTGTAATAAATCATGAATTTGGGACTCTGTCACTTGTTATTGTTTAGACTTAATTATTTTGTCGCATTCGTTCATTATTTGATATTATAATTTGGATATTTGTTGATTTTAGAACTGCTTGAATATATTGTGAACACCTTTTGCACATGAATTGATCTTCGATGGTCTAGCGCAGTATTGATTTAATTTGTTGAACATGTGATTTTGGTCACGATTTGTATCATTTATTTATAGTGCAGGTTCACTGATTTTTTTTATTGACTTACAAAAAATACTATTCGTGTCACACTTCTCCATTTTTGCTTTGTTTGTAATAAAAAAATGTGACAGTGAAATATGTAATGTGTTGTTCATCTGAGGTTTTATTTACCTAGTCTTAAGACCTGCTAAGGACCAGATGATTTTCTACTGCAAAGTCTTTTATTAGTTGATTTTTATTATGTCCTGATACTTTAAAACCATAGATTTTAAAAAGGATGTACTTTCTTTTTCACGGGACTGTATAATTAGACACAATAGGGCCAATTCACAAAGACAAATATTATTTGGCCAGTAGTTTTCTTTTGTGTTCTTATTTTATTACTCTATGGGGAGTTCAATAAAGGTCAAGAATCACCTTTTTTTGCGGTATGGACCTTTTAAAGGTCCTGTGCCAAATTCAAAAAAATCCTGTCACCAGTTTCGTCAGCTTTACTGACACCTGACAGATTGCGATAGTTCTTAATTGCACCACTATAAAAATCTGTGGCTATAGCTGTGGCAGTAATTAATACCAACTCTGATCTGGCATACAGAGAGACACAATTGCTCAGAGGGGGGCCATGCATATACTGGGAACCTTTCATAAATGTGACAGCTTTCCTTCATTTGTTGCTAGGACACTGAGCTACCAATTATGCACCCCTGGCCCCATTCAGCTGCCAGCCGGAAGATTTCCCAGCTAGCAGCTGAATGTCAACAAAGGAGTCAGGGATGTTGGCTAACATGATGTCAGCCAGCATCCCTGTCCCCTTTGTTGACATTCAGTTGTCAGCTGGAGAATCTCCTAGCTGTCAGCTGAATGGGGCCATGGAGGAGTCACGGGTTGGTAAAACACCATCGGCTGTGCAGCTGACAACCTCTTAGCAATCAATGATATGGCTGAGTGTGTGGAGACTAATGGGGAAGCTGAGGGCTAGTTCCCCATTGCGTCTGCCTACCTTGTGACTGGCAGTGGGCGGATTCCATAGCCACTTAGCCAGCCTGCTATTGGCAATCCGCAGCAGAACAGATCTGATTGGCAACTATTCCCTAGGCATCCCCATCAGACTCTCCCCACTGTCAGCATCTCTGGATGTTAAGGATGCTGTCGGCTGTAGCCAATGGCATCATTAACACCCAGTAATGCTGACAATGGGCAAAGCCTGATAGGGAATTCTGAGAGCCTAGTTCCCCATCAGGTCTGTTCTACTACTGAGTGATAGCAAGCAGTGGGCAGTTTCTTTTGCCAATAGCAGGCTGGCTATTGGCTATGGAATCCACCCACTGCCTGCTGTCAATCAGTAGCAGAACAGGCCTGATGGGAAACTAGGTTGTCAGAATTCCCAATCAGGCTCTGCCCACCCACTCACAGTATAGGTCCTCAGCTGCTGTGCCTGTCTGGTGTGATAGGTACAGTGGATGGGCAGAGAGCTCAATCAATCTAAACCTGTGATTTTATTAGATGCAGTGTTACTTATCTGCACTAGGAATGGAGTGTCCAGTATGGATACCAACTTCAGTGTACCTCCCCACCACAAATGGCGGGACTTGCGCCAAATTCATTTTTTTATTTTTTTTTATTTCTACTGTATATTTTGAATGCAAATAACATGCCATTCACAAAAATCAGAATCGTTTGTGGCCAAAACCTATTGAAATATAGTAAGCAAGCATTAAGCCATTGATATTTTAATGTGATAGACATTTTATCAACTGAAATGTAATTGTTTTGCTTCCAAGCACTTGATGTGTTAAAACATTTTCTTCAATTAATTTTGGTAACAGAAGTGGGAGAGAACTGGGACTATAAATCACGTGTTTTGTGCTCCTTTACTTTCCTTTTCACAGGATGTCCTTAGGAGCAGATGTAGCAAGGCGAGGAAAAACCAGCACATGTGAAGGTTTTCATGGTATTGCGGACAAAAGAACGTTGAACATATGAGAAATAGCTTTGCTTGCTAACCGAGACAGATGAAGACGGGATTGTAGGAACTGTTTCAGAGCATTGCAATCCCATCTACAGTAGGTTACAGCTTATATTTTCCCTGCTAAAGATTGTATAATCTTATATATACACATATACATACTGTATATTTGATTGGTTTGTTCTTATAAAGTGTACCTATGTGTTTTTCTTTTCTTTGCAGGGAATTGATAATAGCACCAAGGGAGAAAAGGCTAAATCTCTAGGAGAGTTAAGAGCACCCAGCACTTTAAAAGAGGTGAGTATTGTTTCCTAATTTATTTTTGCCCCTTCCTTATTATCTTGCACATTCTGTCACTGGCTTATTTTCTGTCTTGGTCATTCTTGCTTTCTCGTTTGTTTTGTCTGTCTTTTGCTTTTTCTTTCTCATTTGCTTAGTCTTTCTCTCTCCTTTTGTTATTTATTTTTCTTTCTTGCACTTCTTTTTGCTCTCTGTCACTCTGATTTTTGCTGTCTTTTTTGCTTTGTCTCTCCTTTGCTTTTTCTTTTTCTCATTTGCTCTTTCTTGTCTTTCTGTTGCTCTTTCTGTCTCCTTTGCACTGTCCCGTCTCTTTTGCACGTTCCCCGTCTCTTTTGCACGTTCCCCGTCTCTTTTGCACCTTCGCCTTGTCTCCTATTGTGCTTCCTCCTATCTCTTTTGTGCTTTCCCTTTGGCTCTATTGTGCTCCCCCCCACAGTATCTCTTTAGCACTTTACCTCACTCTCTTTTGCGATTTCCCTTGCTCTCTTTTGCAATTTCCCTCCCTCTCTCTCCTTTTCTTTTGTTGTCCTTTCTTTCTTTTTGTCTCTTTTGCTCTGTCTGTCTCTCTCTATTGCTGTTTTTGCTCTTTCATGTCTCTCTGTTGCTCTTTGTTGTGTTTTTTTCTCTCTTTTGTGCTTTTTATCTTTTTTGAGCTTCCCCCTAATTCCTTTGCTCTTTCCCTCGCTCTCTTTTGCTCTTTCCCTCGCTCTCTTTTGCTCTTTCCCTCGCTCTCTTTTGCTCTTTCCCTCGCTCTCTTTTGCTCTTTCCCTCGCTCTCTTTTGCTCTTTCCCTCGCTCTCTTTTGCTCTTTCCCATTGCCCGTTCCCTCGCTCGCGTTTGGCCTTTCCCTCGCTCGCTTTTGCCCTTTCCCTCATATATTCTTGATTTTGAAAGGTAATGTGTTACAAAAATAGAAGTCTCAGGGGTATATTCTTAGGCAGACATACAGCAGAATTAGTTGTTTATAGGCCCACTCACATAACATAGATTTTAAGTTCTCCTCTATACCTCAGACAGAATCATATATAAAACACTTCAGTTATAAAAGTATATTCAAGAGAATAAATGGTGTATCGTCTGTTTCTTCATCTACCATTGTGCAAGACTGTCACATATCTGGTAGGACATGGAGGATGGCTTGCATCTGGATTATACGCTAGATAATTTATATAGATAATTTATTTTAGAAAGATACATTTAAAAAAGTAAAGGGGGGGTGGGGGCAATGGGAGGTAAAACACAATCAGGAGGGGGTGGGGGGTATGTGTTCACCACCTCATGTCCAGGCAAGGTCAGGACAGCACGCTCATCCCAATACCATGTTGCGAAACTCTAGAGAGTATGTGAACACTGTCCAGACAGACCATATAATTGTGAATTGTTCTATCCTGCCTGAAGTGGCCCAAGAGCCATAATAGACTCTAGTTCTGCAGCTTTTTCAGCCAAAATGGGCACCTTTTGATGTTCTCCAATACTGTGAGTTGACTGCACTTACTGCTGCAATAAAATGGCAATAAACGTTGTCCTTTTTTTTTTTTCTTCCACACGTAAGCTTTTTTATTGAAAAATGGAAAGAGGTGAGATATTTTACAAAGGATATAATAAGAAAAACAATATGGGAAGCAGCATACATCATAAGAAGGGTTAAGTACAGAACAAGAAGCAATAGAAGCCAGTAATGCAAAATCAACAATAAACAATAGGCAACATGGAGCTAGGTCGCAGTATTAAGAAAATGCCCTATTATTGGGAAGTAAAAATTAGAATGGGCCCCTGAAGGGTGGGGGCCAGGGAGTTATGGTTCTCTTTATAGGCCATAAGCAGCATATCATGATGGGGGGAGAAAAATATTGCAGAGAAAAGTCTAAACATCGCAGGGGGGTGAAATGAGGAAGGATAGAGATGAAAACAGAGCAGAAGGTGAAAACAAAAATTTACAAAACCAGAGTCTCCCGTCTGGGCAGCCCCCTGGAGTGAATGAGCATTTCCATATCTGCCACGTAGTTTACCTGAAGAAGCCATTTCTTAGTGGTGAAAGGTTGGTCCGGTTTCCAATGTCTAGAAATTACAGTTTTTGCAGCATTCAGTAATGTAACACCAATGAGCATTTAGAGATGCGAAGGGGAGCAGCAAAATTAAACAATAGTAACGCAAGAGTAAAAACTAGGGGGGCATCGGTAATACGAGTAATAAGATCGTGAACTCATGTCCAGAAAGGTATGAGGAGTGGGCATGTCCACCATACATGTAGAAGAGTACCTGCCTCCTGAGAGTATCTCCAGCAAGTCTCCGGGACCGCGGGAAAGGCTCGTTGGGGAACCACAGGAGTTTTATACCAACGTGAGCGTAATTTATCATTTGTTTCCTGAATGTGGACATTGAGGGAACTGGTGAATAGCAAAACATTCATGCGTTCCCATTCCTCAGGGGAGAAGGTACAACCCAAATCTGTCTCCTAGGCATGATTAGAGGTTAAATCGGTGGTAACAATGGAATCAAAAAAGGAGGAAGAAATGGAAAAAATCACATGGGAAAAACTGGAGTCTGAGAGACATATAGTTGCTCAAACCATGTGAAAGGGCGAACAAAAAATTTCCTTATGGCATTCGAGTTGAGGAAATTACAAATTTGTAGGTAGCTCCAAAAAGGCATAGGTGTAGCAGGGTCCTCAGAATTAAGCTCTTGGAGAGATCTGAAAGAGCCATCCCTACGGAAGAACATGTGTGCGGCCAAAACGGAAGCTGATTTCTAGTTGCGTAAGAAAGAGGGGTTTGGCCAGGGGGAATGCTTGGTGCATACGAACTGGAGTAAAGGGGCTCAAAACATTAGATACTTTGAGCTTCGAACAAGAGGTGTGGAAAATTTGCAGTGCAGGTCCGATAGTAGGATGTGTGAAAATAGGCAGGCAAATGTTGCCGTTTGATCCAAGGCCACGTGTCAATGGGGATATCCGAAAGCAGTTGCTCAACATTCGTCCAATCCTTATATACGGTATGAACATTGCAGTCTGCGATACGGGTCAAATGGGATGCCCAAGAGTAACGCTGTATGTGTGGTAAACCAAGTCCACCTTTGCGTTTCGGAAAGACTAAAGTATCTTTCTTGATCCTAGGAGATCTATCATTCCAGAGAAATTTGGAAAACAAGGTGTGCAGACGTAAAAAATGCCTTGGGCAAGAAAATGGAACAGTTTAATAAAAATATAAAAGGCGCGGAAGTGAATTCATCTTCAAAATAGCAGTTCGACTAAACCAGGAGAATAAGGATTTGTTCCACTCCAAGTCTCGTAATTGAGAGAGCAAGAGGCAGAAATGCTCCTTGTAGGGGGAAGTATGAAGCTGCAACCGAATAGCCCATCTTAAAAATAAGGGAACAGGGGAAGGGGGAGAGGAGGGAAGAGAACATGAAATAAGAGGGGTAGGGGAAAGTGGTGCGGGGTCAAAGAGAGAACAAAAAGAGTGGAAAGGGGGGTTCAAAAAAGAGAAGAGGAGGGCGAGAGGGAAAAAGATGGAAGTGGCTTCGTAAAATGGAAATTACAAAACTAAAACAGTGTAGCCAATATTATGTCTAAAAGTAAATAACATTGACAAAAATTCCTGTAAGCAAACTGACATAGATGCCACGAAGACTGATGAGAGGAGAAGCAAACAGGAACAGGCTATTCGGCACCTTTGACAGGGAGCGAAAGGACAAACCTTAGGTGAGAAATGGCAATACCCCATGCATGTGTAGCCACGGCAAGATCCAAAAGGATCAGACTATGGCATGGAGTTCCAGAGAGAAAAACATTAAACCAGCCTGAAAAAGTGCAGGACAGGAGGAGGAACGGGAAAGGGAAGGAGAGGAAGAAAAAAAAAAGGGTGTGGGTAGGGGAAAGGGTGTGGGACTGGTCATCCAGGACAAAACAATAGAAACATCACATCATGAAGCAACATAACAGGGCAAAAGGTAACGTACCGTAAATAGTCTCAGTGGTCAGATTGGCAGCGGCACCATGCATAGCAGCCTGATAGAAGGCGCAACCTAGGTACCAAAAACAAACAAATGGAGGGGGATCACCGCCGCAGGGCAGAGACTCGCCTCCATCTCCTCATAGGCACGAGGCACCACCGACAACTAGCCAAGGAGCATAGAGTAAGAATGATAAGCAAACACAATAAAATGACTACAGCATATAAATAAAGATAACGACCATGAAGGCTGGCTACTGGGTAATGTAGCAGTCCACAAGGAGAATCCCACAAAGATCAAGTGAGATAGAGGACGAAAAAACACCAAGGATGTAAAGGACAAATAACACATAGAAGCATGGATGGGCGTTGCAGGGAAAAGGGCAAGAAGGACAAGGAGAGAAGGTGGAACGGTGGAAATGGCATTGATGGAGACAATGATAGATAGATAGATAGATAGATAGATTTATTTGTCACATACACAATCGTACAAGTATGATATGCAGTGAAATGCTTACACGACTGCAAAAGAAGAAAGAAAGAATACATTTTAAATAAAACTTTTACATTGTAAAATAAATATAAGTGTTAAATGTAAATATTAAAATTTAAATTTGACTAAAAATGCTAATACAATATGATGAGGACAGTCACAGAAGGAGTCTATGGGGATAATAGCACACGTATGTAGAAGCAAACAAAACAAAAGCAGCAGGAAAATTGTACGAACACACAGTACCCGGGATGTGTACGGATATAATAGAAGACTCGAGGGTAAAGATACGTGTGAGGGACCCACACAGGGTGGCAGTCCAATGAGACCAGTCCTCTAGGTAGAAAGTGCAGTAGAGATTCTGTCAGCGTTACTTTGGGACCGGCGCCCCTGCGGGGGAAGATCTTACCCAGAGTCCCGGACAGCCGTAGACAGATGAGGGGGTGAAAATCCCACTTCAGGCCGATCAGAGGAGCTGGGACTGCGACATGCAGATGGGGAGGAGGGAGAGAGTCCGCGAGAACCTCCAGCCGGATGAATTGCTCCATACCATTCTGGGAGATCCAGAGTAGGAATGTGAAGCTAGGAGCATTAGCATGGCAGCTTGGAGGGTGAAGTAAGAAGAAAAGTGCAGCCTGAACTGACTGCCACACAGGCAAACGGAAATCGCCACCTGTAGGGTATACCACGTGAACAAAGTGACTGTAGGAGAGGACGTAGAGTTCTTCTATGTTGGAGAGTAATATGGGAGAGATCCTGGTACAGTTGAATCTCGTTCTCATGGAAGAGTAGACAAGGCCTCTCCTGAGCTCTGCATAGGATCTCCTCCTTCAAACGAAAGTCCACTATGCAGCAGATGATGTCTCTCGGCGGGTCGGTATCTTTGCCTCTGGCCCACAGTACACAATTAAATCGTTTAAATGCAATTGGGGATACCAGAGGTCTGCCAAGCAAGTAATTGAAAATGTGGAGCAAAGCCGATTTGAGCTGGTCCACTTCAACGGCCTCTGGACCCCAATATTATGGCGGCCGCCCCTGTTGTCAAGGTCCTTTATACGTCAGTACATTTCCATCAAGTGGGCTGTATGAGGTGTGCTGGAGGCCCCAGGATGGAGGAAGTATGTTTGGAAGCCATGTATAACTGTCACGTACCTTTTCGGAGCTTGAAGTGATGAGGGAGGCCTCCTTGCAACTCCGGTCCCAAGATCCCTGGGTAATGGAACAGGGAGCTCGGGCACAAGTGCCTGAAGACTGGTGCCAGAATAGTAATCCAGAATCACCAATGCAGCGCAACAGACAACGCAGAGCATGCACGTCTGGGATGCAGATCAGGTGGTAACAAGGTCCGGAGCAGGCTGAACATAAACCAAGTGGCAATACAGAACCAGGCAGCAGACAAATTGGTAGTGGGGGGCAGGCCGAGGTCAAAACCAGGAGGACAGCGAAGTACAAGAACAGCAGGCAGAAGAGGTGTCAGGAAACAATGAGGTCAAGGAGCAGGAGAACAGCAGAAGGGTCAGGCTAGCCGGGTCAACAAACAGGAATAATATGCTTGATACTTGATAGCTGAAAGCTCACGATCATCCAGCACTGAACATCAGGTAGACAGTTTAAATAGCCCATCTGGCTCCAGAATCTGTAGTATGCGCACACATGTGAGGGGATGCGCGCATCTATGCAGGGAAGCACACCCAGGCCTGAGTCCATGGGTCAAACCATGCATATGCGCAGATGCTCGTGCATCACGGGCTCTTTGACGGGCTTCTTGACACTTCCACTGCATGGATGCTGGACGCCAAGGCCTGAACATTTGCTTTCAGGTCTGAGATGGCAGTCAACAGTGTCGATTTAATATCCAGGGCAATTTAAGTGAGACATTCGAGGCATCTGAGCTCCAAGAACTCCCCACTCCAATTCCACCTCTGACTGTTGGTTAATGATTATGCCGGTGCATACTCATTAATAAAGAATTGTTATTCGAGGCATCTGGTTCATGAGAGCAACAATATCGCTCCTATCTAACATGCTTTTTCTTGTAGCTCCCGGTCTGGGCTGGTGCGGGGAGAATAGTCAGTGGAGGCAGATGGCGCCCAGGCTCTCTTCAGCCCCAGCACTCAATGAACAGAAGGCACTCAATACAGAGACTTCCTGTTCATTCACAAACTGAGGAGACTTAGTATGTTTACTTACTCCAGTTATGAATAGACAGGAAGCCTCTATACTGAGCTTCTCCTGTCCATTCATAAACTCAGGAGATAATAAGTGTTTACTGTATTCCCACTCTTGAATGAACAGGAAGTGATGTGTAGCGCTTCCTGTACATTCATAACTGTGGACATAGTAAACACAATCTTTTAAGTTATAAATAAACATCAGTACTGATCACTCCTGTGTTTGTTCGGTACAGGGAAGGTTTGGCAAATATTTCACACATTTACCAACCCTCTTCTCAGCATCATCAAGCACTCCGCCCCTCTCCCGCATGTCACTGCTGCTCTCTCTTCCCTGCAGCTGTCTCCTTCCTGTTGGGCACTGGGAGCATGCTCTGGTTTGTGTCCCCTCTGATCCCCGCGGTCTCTGCTAATATAGATGAGAAAGAGCAGCAGGGATTGTATGCGACACAGACCGGAGCATGCAGCTGGAGCCTAGTGGGGAGGAGAGAGCTGGGGGGTGTAGTGTGTGGGCTGATTTAGAATGGTTAGCAGTCATTAACATCTTGTTGATATAAGACTGGGATTAAGAAGAAAGCTTGAAGGGTAAACAAGAGCAGGTATGAATATTTCTAAAGAACCATGGTAATTTTGTCATACAGTCTTTGATGATTCCAAATTTTTAATTGCCCAGAAATGCAACAGGTGGTATTACAGGAAAGATTATTCATCACAATCCATCACAAATATGAAGAGTTGCTACGTCCATACATTGATCTGGATTCCACTGGTTGCTTAGAGGCTGCTTTTGATTCTTCAAAGCAGGTTCCTGGTGGTAAGTAAATATTAAAACCCTCCTGTAACTGTTTTAGTTGCCTATCATAAATATGCAGTGTTTAATTGTATTATACTGTATCTATCTCCTGTATGACATATTTGTGCTTTTATTTTGTTCTGCATACCTGCATGGTTTTTTTTTTGATTAGTGACATCAGTGTCCAGAAGGATTCTTAAAAATGGTCCCCGTGAGTTTTTCACAGCATGCAGTATGTGTATTAAATGTGTAAATATAGCTTTATGCACTTGTGCCAGAGGTAGGTTGTGATTCCTTAGAGCAGGTTAAGTACAGTGGAACAGCTCTATGTCATCACGTAAATGCATTGTAATGCATATTTATTTATTAAATATGTTGTGCCTAATTGTATTTATTCGTTTGTTAAAATGTATATTCTTATATTTCTGTATATTGTTTTAATTTTAGAAAGTCAAGTTATTCAGTGAACCAGCCATCTAAAGTGATCACACTCTCAATGCACTGCCACTGAATGTTTACTTCGATATTGAAGCTAAACCACAGAACAACCCTGAAGATGCCATTACTCTTTTCCTGGAGCATTCTTATCACAAAAATGCAAGTGCTGTTGTAAATAATTCACAACTATCTGCTACGTGATAACCTGCCACACAACCACCTGCCATTAACAGCTTTGTATTTGATCTTCCACAAGACAATGCACCTGGACTTTTCTGCTGCTTTTCCTTCTCGAACACACACAACCAGTCACAGAGAAAGGAGAATAATTTGTCGCAGCGGCAACCTGGATAGGAAATGGTACCTCTTTCACAAAGAACAGAGGGAGAAATTTCACAATGAACACAAACTGTTTTGTGAAAGTTTTATGCTAAGATTTGATACCTAAAGTCTTTCCAAATGTAACATTCTCCTGGAGCAGCAAATTGCAGTCAACCAGATTTATCGGTAGCAAAAATGTAATTTCTTGGCAAAGCAAAATGTCCTCTTAAAAGTTCAGATTTCATATCTTCAAGACCTTTGTCAGTGTAAAGAGAATAGGAACAGCAGTGACGATAATCTTTCGTTAAATTTTAGATTGCTGGATAAAATAATTTTTGCCTTAGGCAGAAGTGACATAGTTTACTTCTAATGCTGATCATACCATCACTGGCTGGTTACTGTACAAATCTTATTTTGTTACAGCCAAGCCACTTTACGCAGCACTCTGCAGGACTACAAATCCCAGCACTGCATTGTAAAGCACTGCTATAGCTGATAGTATTATTCATACTATCAGATATAGAGTACTACAAATCTCAGCAATACTTTATACAGCAATGCTATTGTTATATAAAGTATTGCTGTGATGTGTAGTTCTCTAGCAGATGCGGCTCTCTGCTCAGGCGTACCAGAGGGCCCTCTGATATGCCTGATTAGAGGGCCATGGCTGGCCACGATTCAGGTCAGGTCCCATCGAGCCAACTGCAGTTTGAGTCGGGTTAGGATGGGACGACCGTGAGTCCGGGTCAGCCCGGGCCACGATTCGTGGCGGGTGGGCCAGGCCTATTTGCAGGGGTGAGGCCTGGATTGGGAGCTCCACCCGCCCCTATGTTAATCCAGCCCTGCTAGTACTATCCAGGCTGCAAGAAAGTAAAATTAATACAGTGAGGGGAATTTATCATAACTGGAGCAGACAAAATCTGGAGCAGCTGTGCATGGCAACTTGGCAGCTTCTCTTTCATTTTCAAATCTTAACTGAACAAACTGAAAAGAGAAGCTGATTGGTTGCCGTGGACAACTGCTCCAGTTTTGATAATTTCCCCCCAAGGTGTTCTGTGATCTGAAAATCAGAATTCTGTGTACTGTTTGAATAGAATAACGCTCCAGCCCGAACTGTCAGATTCACTGTTGGAACTTCAGCTGTAACATCACTGGCAGAGGCCGCAAATAACTAACATTTTTCAAGAAAGAAGCAGCCGCCACCAGTGGGATACACATCATTAACCTTATTGGTACCTAGCTAATGCCCTTAGTGGTAGCCTGCACTTTAGCTTTAATGATGCATTTGTTGAATTATGAGAGTGGTGTAGGTTTGGTCTTACTAAAGTGTATGATGATGCAGCTGCGAAAGGTACACATAGAGCACTGTAGCTAAATTGGGTGCCTGGGCAAGTTTAGAACCTAAGCAAATACATATGTAAAATGTCAACCTTGAAAAGTATTCTGTTTGTAATTTCTTTTCCTAAAGCTTTATCATTCTGAAAAACATTTCATGTTTACAGCACATGGCTGTTAATTACTCGACTTACAAGTGAGTTGAGAGTTTCAACCACGATACATGCTGCCATGTGTTTTTTTGTGTAAAGCACTACTTGTTCAGAAAAGATTGCTTTTCAACATATATCATTGCAGTGGCCTTGTCAAAATGCCTATGTATAATATTACAATTAATATAAAACGGAAAACACAAACTTTATTTTCTAGTGTGATTTAAATATTGGGTGTAAATCATTTAAACACTTGACCGTTGTAATCAATGTTTGCTGCTTGGTTATGTTATATTAAAAGTGTCTGATTGTGTAACAGCAATTAGCAGTTTCATCGTTTTACCTTCAAGGTGTTGCACTTTTTTATTCCTTGAATATTGCTTCCTCATGTTTAAATTGTAAAAAAGAAAGTGGTCAGTATTTATGTCACCAAAATTGTTATTCTATGTTTTAATGCTATTTTTTCCAAATAATTTTTTTTCTGCAAAACAATGAATATAAGCATTTATAGCTTACTCTTTTTGTCTATATTAATCATTTTAATGTAATAGAAAACTTCTGGTGTTGCCATCAAATTTCATCCTGTTTTATTCCTGAAGTGAAGAACATCATTATTATAACGTAACATTAATGGAAGGTACTATTTAAGTGAATTAACAATCATTATTGTTTTGTTTTTGTTCCAGGTATAAACCAGTACAGGGGTCCCCATTTTCCTATTTGAATGCTCTACAGCATGTGGGTGGACCTTTAACATGCACAAACCTTTGCTTTCAGATAAAGGTTGAAGAATGTCTGTCTGTATTGATGGTGGCCAGTGTTAAGAAATTCAGGGTAAAAGTTACCTTTTGCAAAACGGTCAGTGCATTTATTCATTCTTTCATCTTGAATGCAAATTTTTTTTTCCCTATGAAAGAATGATTGCATTAATGTATGGTGGGAAAATGTGGGCCTACGGGTAATATAAAAAATCTTCTACAGTTTAAAGCTAAGACTTAACGGAGAAACAGTTTTCAATAAGCTTTGTCTTGCTTGATTTCCTTTGTGGTCATTGTAAGGTCAATTGAAGCTGTAATAAAATGGTCCTCTTAAACATCATCACTGATTTCATCCTAGTCGCGCAATGTTGTGCCCTCTTTGCCTAAAATATACAGATGAAACTGAATAACCTGAAGAAAGCTGCCACCACAAGTTTTAACAGAAACATGTTAACAGCAAATGCTGTGACAATTCCGGCTTATGCAATGCCTGAGATGTTCACTGTCCCTCCAGATAGAAATATAACAAATTTTACAATAGGGTAGTGCTCTTCACGGAGACAAGGATTCTTTACATTTTTATTTAGAGTATATAGTCGTCACTGAGCCATGAAGGCTGAAGTGCCTTCCCATAATGCCAGCTTCCTAAATGCAGACATTTTTTTTTTTTTTTTAATATAAATATCTATTCCATTAATCAATTGAGAGCCCCTATACCAGCGATGGCGAACCTTTTTGAGCGCGAGTGCCCAAACTGGATCACTTAACCAACTTACGTGTCTCAAAGTGCCAACCCTGCACTTCGAGCCAAATACTAATATGCAGCTTCAAGGTGGTCCATAAATGGTCTTAGGTGGGCCCTGCAGTTGTCTGTATTGGCTCTTGGGGGCTGTGCAGCTGCAAGGTGGTCCATGTGTGCTCCTAGATGGGCTCTGCGGTTGTTTGTATGGGCTCTTGGGGGCTGTGTAGCTTCAAGGTGGTCCATAAATGGTCTTAGGTGGGCCCTGCAGTTGTCTGTATTGGCTGTTGGGGGCTGTGCAGCTTCAAGGTGGTCCATATGTGCTCCTAGGTGGGCTCTGCGGTTGTTTGTATGGGCTCTTGGGGGCTGTGCCGCTTCAAGGTGGTTCATAAATGGTCTTAGGTGGGCCCTGCAGTTGTTTGTATGGGCTCTTGGGGGCTGTGCAGCTTCAAGGATGTGCTCCTAGGTGGGCTTTGGGGTTGTTTGTATGGGCTCTTGGGGGCTGTGCCGCTTCAAGGTGGTTCATAAATGGTCTTAGGTGGGCCCTGCAGTTGTTTGTATGGGCTCTTGGGGGCTGTGCAGCTTCAAGGTGGTCCAGAAATGCTCTTAGGTGGGCTAGATGGGCCCTGCAGTTGTGTGTATGGTCTGGAGGGGGGATGGGCTGTGCAGCGTCCAGGTCATCTAAAAGTGGTGGTCCTTAAGTAGTCTCTAAAGGGGGCTATAACTAAAAGGCATGTTAAGGGCGCAAAGACTTGTGTGTGTGAGTAGGTGCTAATGGAAGATGTCACTTACATTTTGTCTGAGGGCTGGAGGAGAGACGGCCTCTGGTGGAGATCGAGGGGTTGAGGAGGAGCAGAGGGGGATACAGAGTCTATTCTCTTCTCTCGGGAGGGGCACTGCCCTGGATCCAGACAAGCGAGGAAGCCGGCTGCGCATTTTGCATCACTCACGCTACGCTAATAGCGTATCTTCTCAGAAGCTGCACACAGCGCAGCGGTTTAAGTAGTAACCAGCATGCTCTGTAGGCAGCTTCTGACAGCGAGGGAGACTGGAGGCTGTGCTTGTCGGGAGATCCAGGCTTCAGGTGAGTATTAAAAAACAAAAAAAATGTTTTTATGTTCCTGGGGACATGTAGGGCTCATTCACACTGGAATCGGCCGGCACGTACAGCTCCGTGCTGTGTGCACAGCCGTATCGGGCAGCTCCCGGGAAGGACAGGTGCTGCGTATGATTAGTATGCAGCCCCTGTCCTTCCCTATGGGTGTATGCAGCCGTACATCCCCCTACGCTCACCTGCCCAGCACGTCCGTACGGGTGCATGTTTCCTTGCTCGGACGCAGACAGGATCCATCCTGTCAGCATACGGGTACGCTCACCCGCACCGATGTACAGGACGGGTGAGCGCAGGGCGGCGTACGGCCGC
>NW_017306703.1:1014775-1022110 GCF_000935625.1 Nanorana parkeri
CTGGTATTTTTAAAATTAGCGGTCATCAGCGGCTTGTGAGCCGCTGATGACAGCTATTAATTTAAAGGGGACAGTCTGCTGAACAGTTCTACTATAAGCTGATGGTCGCTAAAGCGACCATCAGCTTATAGTAGAACTGTAAATGCCAGGTCCGTACGACGTACTGAGCTGGCCAGCTGGAAGCACTTTTGTAGCTCCGTACGACGTACGTCCTTGGCAGCGAAAGGGTTAATCAGCCTACTGACCTATGACAATTGGCATGTAGGAAACATTGGTTATAAGACTTTATAGGAATCCTAACTGATATGACATCCAGTGGTCGCCATCTAGTGGCCAATTAGGGAACAAGTACAAGGCTAGAAATCAGCCAATAGTTTACAAACCTTTAAAAGAAAGAGTAAGGCATAGCAAATGTAGAAGTGTATGGTCTGTAAGGCCACAACATAGGCACCAGAGAAAAGTGGGCATATCCGGGGAGTAATCGGTCATATTAGAGACATGGATAACAGTCCAGTTAGAATATGGTGTATAAAATGTCATAGGGCTATCAGCACTGTGGTAAGTAGAAAGAGTCCTTAGAAAGAAACCGCATTCCTGTAGAGTGTCCCATAGAAGTAACAGGGAACGAAGGATGGGAAATGGCAATATAGTAAGAATTCCAGTGCTTGCCCAATAACTGACACGTTATGACTGTAGTCATCAGGTGATCACCGATCTCAGGTGGGGTGAAGGGTGTGGAGCCAGTCAGATGCTTGATCGGCCATAGAGTAGATAAAGTCTTTTTCTCAGAGCTTCCGTTTGGTCTCAATAATTGTAGATCTGCGCTTTTATAATTCCATGGAAATATGGAGACCGTGATATTCTCAAAAGCAATAGTGCCTTTTTGTCGGGCCTTCCTTAGAATGAGATCACAATTCTTGCAATTTACCAGTCTAGCACGGATGGGACTGGGTGGAGACCCGGGAGGTGAGGGTTTAGCAGGCATCCTATACGCTCTTTTGATCGCAGAGGCCATAAAAAATGGAGCATCAGGGAAAGTAGTTTGCAACCATTTCCTGTCTTCTGACAGTGGCCTTGTTTACTAAGGGCAGATTACTAGCTCTTCTTTTACTTCCTGGATTACTAGGACATGTGACCATGCACATAATCTCAGGGGAGGAAAATGCCTTTCCCTGACATCTCCTGAGATTACAGATGAGATTTCCCTGCAATGATCTGCTGATGACAAGGCAATCCCAGTGTGCATTGCTTTGGCAAACTGAAGTAATTTTGCCCTTTCAAAGCAGGAAGTGAATGCTCTGCAAGTGTAAGTATTTCAAAATTACAGCATTTTACACCTGACAAGTCTGTTATTATCATTCAGCATGCATAGAGGGATGCATTGGTAGAATATTATTTTTGTTTGTAAAGGTGCGCTTTAATCTCCTATCTCCTCTATCTCCTCTATCTTCTCTGTCAGTGAGGTATTGCTTACTGTAATGACAGCCTGATCATTTACCTGTTCCATAGTGTGTTAAGAAGCTGCATCCACCATCCCCTCTGGCAGGCTTGCCATGCCCCTTGGTTTTGCACAATTCATTGTTAGGATGAGGAGGGCCTCTTTCATGGGGCTCCAACCTTGCAAACTGTGTTAGCTGTTTGGCGGTGGCATTCCGCTTTTACTCATTGCAGGTCAGGCAGGGTGTGTCACAACACATTGACCTGGGGACCCTCTCCCACTGTGTCTGTTCACTCTGAGCACAGCAGATGCACTGATTACATTGTAGCTGATAGGACAGTGTGTGCAAGTTATGTTTTGATCCAAGTAAAAGCTCAAGGAATGAACAAAGTTAACCCTTGCAGTGGTGCTACTCCCATACTGCAAGGGTTAACTACTCATTTTTCTTTAGAGGCCAGAATTCAGACGATATGCTCACATAATCCTCGGTTCTGAACTCTCTCTCCTCCTTCACTCTGTGGTATGTCCCTCAGTGTCCCCACATCTAAAGCAGGTGAATGGACCTGCATTAGGCGTGATGATATCATGGGTCCTTAGACTGCCAGAGCCCAGGGGAGAAGAGGCTGCAGGGAGAGCTCTAGCAGGAAGGACCAAGGGTCAGGTAAGTATATCTTCTTTTAACCAGCCCCTAGACCAAATGAGCATTTAACCCTTACAATCTGGGGTAGCCCCTGGAGTTATTGTTTGAGGTACTTGGACAAAGAAATGCATCTTGCATAGTATTCATGGTTATATAGAAGTACAACAGAAGGGGGTATTCTATGGAGTGTGCGCAAACATTAAATTGTTTTCTTTGGCTTTCTCTCTCCTAGACCTAGCTGTCCTAGGTATTGGAGTTTGTGTTTTAGGGGACAATTGTTAGCATAACGCTCCTTGTTAGAGCCCTGTAGTTATTTTGCTCTTGTTGCATTAGCTTAGGGTCAGTGGGAGTGTGTGGCTTAGCTGGTGCAGGTTGCACAAGGTAAACAAAACTGTAAGATTTGAAGGATTCTGGAACCTGAGGGCAGACATGTTGGGCGGCATGATTGCTGGTGCTCCACTAACCTCTAAAATGGAAATCTACTTTCATACACAAAAAAATTGAAGAGCTGGGGCAGTCTCGTTTAGCCAACTTGTCTTGAAAGTGACTTTAAACTCAGGAGCTAAATCTTAAAATTGCATTCAAGTACCTTAACTATTAACAAAATGGTACTTTGTGTATCACTCAGCTGTAGATCCTCAAATCACCTCTGAATTGGTGCTGACTGTCCTTCCTTCTGAAGGGTGACTACTTTTGTTCCCCATGGTGCCTGTTTGTGTAGTAGCCACCACTCCAAGCTCACTCCCGTGATGGACTACAATCTCATGTTTAGTTTAGTCATTTGTATTAAGATTGTAGTCAATCACGGGAGTGAGCTTGGAGAATTTAAACTTACAATATCAGATTGTATCAATCTAAAGCAGTGGTTCTCAACCTGTTAAACCTCAGGACCCACATATGTTCTTGGCCATTGTCTCGACCCAAGCCGCAATGCATTCGGCACTGCGGTACGCATGTTCCAATCAAACTGTGGGGAGGAGGTGTGTTTGGGGTGCCATTCAAATGAATAGCAATGCAACGCCCTTCTGCACCAGAATAAACAGTAGGTGTGATTGCGTGGTAGTTTGCGATTAAAACACTGACGGACACCCAACCGCAGACACAGTCTTACACACTCGCAGACATTCTCACACACATACACATTCCAGAAGATGTTTTAGGTGATCAGTTTGGGCTGCTGTGCTGTGACGGAGCTCCATCCATATGTGCATTGCTTGTACAGCTCCCTTGCACTCACTGTAGAGGTGCCAGGAGTCAGAATGTGACATCACTCCGCTTTCACAAGGGAGCCACAAGCAATGCATGTATGGATCGAGCTCCCTAGTGGCCATACCCCCCATCCCACCCCACCTCAAGCTGACGCTGAACGCCAGGCAGCATATTTTGAATGGCTACTCGGCACGAGAACTGACAGTGCCTGACTATGGGGAGGCAGAGGAGACTATCAGCTAGTACAGTGGAAGGCATGCAGCGACCCACTTTTGGGTCACGATCCACCAGTTGAGAACCAAGGATCTAAAGCAGGGGTGCCCACAATTTTTCATTTGGAGATCTACTTTTCAAATGACAAGCTCAATGAGATCTACCAACGAAAAAACACCTGCGTTCAGGGGCGGGAGGGGGCGTGGCGGTGCATTGAAGTCAATGGCACTGCAGCCAGGCCCCTCGCCCACAGTGCGATCGCCTGCACCCGGAACCCAGGCACATTAGTGCCTGCGTTCCGGTCCAGTGCGATACGCAAAAATGCTACAGATCACAACCCTGGTCGGCAGGCTTGCATTCCAGTGCGTTCCAGTGCGTCCTATCCTTCTGCGGTGCTCGTGTGGCCGACATGGCACACGGGGAGAGGTGTCCCTTCCTGTCTGCGGCGTCTGACACATTCAGCCAGCAGCCGCACGAGGAACGCAGGAGCATAGCCATAGCCAGCTCCTTTTGCGCACGTGGCAAGAAAAAAAAGGTGCCCCCTGTGACAGACTGAACCGTCACTGGGGCTGCTGGAGGAGCCTAAGGGCTAGCCTCCTTCCTACTGACTACGGACCTAGGACTGCAGAGATTTATTACCCCGGAGAACTTTGGCTGCTGTGTGTGTTTCCAGTGTAATATTGTATCTGGGGAGAGCTGGTCACCATTCTATGTGTGCTCTTCCTCAATAAAGCAGTTCTTGATTTCCTCTTCAACATTGGTGTTGTCTGATGATTGAGGAGGTTAGCGTTCTGTCCTTATGTATTGGTTCTGTCCAAAAATTAGGCAGTTTGGGCTGAAGACACTGGGATTCGGGTTCCAGCGGAGAGGAAGCTGTTTAAAATAGAAAAAGAAATTGAGGACACAAAGTCCTCCATCTCTTTTTCTGAAGCCTCTGTTCTAAATGAAAGGAGAGCACAGAGGCTTCCCATTCATTCAGAAAATATTTACGATCACCAATTTCTGAATGGGGAGGAGCCTCTGTACAGAGTGCTTCTCCCCATTGAGAAACTCATGAATGCACAGGAAGTGATGTAAATCACATCCTGTTCATTCATAATTGGGGACACATAGTACTATGTGCCCCCAGTTATTTACAAACACTGGAGTGATCAGCTGATCGCTTCAGTGTTTGTCCTGCACAGAGGATTGGTACATATCACTGATATGTACCGATCCTCTGCCGCTCGGCCACACACAGAGGGGGACTGAAACTTCTCCTCTAGATCCCCCCTCTGCTCTCCCGGGCAATCTAAATAGAATAACACAAATATGTACCTAGTGTTAAAAGCACAAATAATGCTATTTAGATTTTTTTATATTCATTTGGTGAATTATTCATCAGGATACTACTATCTTCATCCTACTGCTTCATCAGTCCTACTGCTTCATCAGGATACTGGTCACAATTTTTCAGATTCTTACATTAAATGAGGGGTATGAAAACCCATGCTAATCCAAAATGTCTGGATAACTGAGATCATTCCCTTTAACCTAAGAAGTCCTCTCAGCAGTGTTCTATTATATCACAAACACGTCTGCATGTATGTACTGATCTATCTGTAACACTTTGCAAATCAACTGAAAGTTTAGTCAAAGTGTTTTACATTGAGACCCAGAAACAGCACACAAATCCCAATAACACGAGCAAGTTCAATCTTTTTATTGCCTTAAAAAATATATTTTATAATAACATTCTCTATTATACATAAAACAAGTTATTTGTGCTTTGCCTTCTTTTCCTGTGTCTTTGAAAACCAGTTTCACTGAAAGTCACCACATTACAGCTTGACAACATGCTCCAGGCTCCCTCCAACTCCTGTCCTCATACAGTTCAGTCGTAATGCAAATAAGGCCACACACCATGTAAATCAACCTACAAGCAACCTGAATTTGTTCAAAGTTACATTTACACCCCACCAGAATCCTCAACCCTAATATGTTTCACTGTCTCTCTTTTAAGCTCTGTAATAGAGCAAAATGAAGAATGCATGCCCACTTACACGGGCTGCAGGTTTACTTGCATTACTTTTACTGAATGTTATGTTTTAGTATCTTAAAATATCACTTATCCAGTCTTCTCTTAAAGTATTGTATCTACCTAAGTATTACACAAAGGTGCCTTTGATCCAGCAATACCACTGTGACATACTCCAGCAGAATTTATTGGTGTTGATTTAGTGTCTTTGGCTTGCAGTTCTGCCCAGGGGTCTTCCACCATAGATGGGCTGTAGTAATGACTAATGTCTTTAGTATAACCTCTCCTCTGTTTGAAAGGAACCTATAAAGAAGAATTACATTTGTTACATCAAACAGTGTTTTAGACATAACTGCCACAATTTATGGTAAATTCCAGAAACAATTTACTGTTGAGTTAGAGCCACCTATGTTCCCACAATCTGCTATACCAACTGTAATAAGTCTCTTCAGTTAATTGTTTTCCTTATTTCTAATTTTGCAGCTCACTAAATATTAATTAACCGCAATTTCCTTCTAATGCATTATTATTATTATAGATTCAGTTAATATTTGTATTAATTATGTAAACCTATAAAAGTAATTTTATGGTACAGAAAGTCAGTAATTTCAGGTACAGCTCAGGACCAGACCTTTCAAACCCATGGATCTTCCCTCAATAAGCCAGCAACAATGTTTGAACGTTAACTTGTAAGATTTTTTAGAGAAATGCGGTGACTACCAATGCTGATTCGCTCAGTCCCCACATGGCCATGCTAATTTAATGGCTTCAGTATTTTGTGGGTCACTAACCATGCAGATTAGAAATTCAGATTTTAACTGCTGCATGCTTTTTTCTGGATAAGGGACTTAGAAATTATTGAAACTAGTGACAGCCAAGCAACTAGCATTTTCAGAAGGCAGCCTGCAGTGACATTCTTCATATTCCATGCAGCATTATACTTTAACACAATTTAAAAATATAGTGCCTAAGAACTGACACCACATAGCATGTATTGCCTTTATTAGTCAGTAAACCCTTCTCTGTGTGATCTCCTGCCTCTGGTTTCACTTTTGTTTTTTACTAAGGACTTGACTTTATTCACCTAGATACAGCAAATCTAAATGCTAACTAGATGACAATTCATTTTATAAAGCACTGTGGATGATAAAAAAAATGCCATTTTAGTAAATACTGGTATCACTTTTTCCATCATTTACGTGGCACATCGACAGTATAGAAAAGCAGTTGGGCGACAAGGACAGAGCATTGTCATGCCATAGCAGGAAGTGCCTGAACAAGATTGTTCACAGCGGGATTACTATATATGTTAGTGAAAGCTACAAAAATAAAAAGATTGAATATGACTTTTGGAATTGGAACCCATTAAATGGGAATTCTTTCCCACTCATCAAAAACTTTAAGTGTATATCTGAGCAAGAAAACGTATTTTGTAGATCTCTGCAATGCAAGCACGTTCCCCTATGTTTTTTCCCTGTAAAGAATGCTACAAGTATAAAAAGTACAGCCCTGCCTGCTGGAATATGAAACTGCACCTATCCCCTACCCTTCTGTGTCCCTCTCCACAAGTGTACATTGATTTCTCTACCAGCAAAACAATGCTGCAGCCTTGACTCCCAAGGACTTGCCTACACACTGTGTGTAGGAAAAGGGCTCTTGTGTGATGAAGTTCTGAGGGACATGCCTACATAAATAGGAACTGAGTTCCCATCAGCTGCCCTTGCAACAATTTAAAAGCCTGTTGTTGATGCCATAGGTAGTAATAACATCGTTTTTTTCACTGCAAGGTAAAAGAAAAATGTAATGCTGGGACATACT